>NW_026068182.1:868981-892283 GCF_014885135.2 Alexandromys fortis
TTTATTATTTATACAGTATTCTGTCTGCTTGTATGCCTGCAGGCCAGAAGAGGGCACCAGACCTCATTACAGATGGTTGTGAGCCACCATGTGGTTGCTGGGAATTGAACTCAGGACCTTTGGAAGAGCAGGCAGTGCTCTTAACCGCTGAGCCATCTCTCCAGCCCTGGAGGAAAATCTTGAGTTCTCCATGAGAAAATGAGGGAAAAAAATCAATGCTAAGGAAAGAGTTTCTGGAAGTGGATTTCATCCTTACTTCACTATTTGGCAAACTGTGAAGTGGGTTTCATCAGTGTACTTTGAGCAAAGAACACCTTCTAAATTGTAATTGTAATCTACATGTTCTAGAACCAGTGAGATCATCTCCGTAGGACTTCCAGTTTCCAAATGGAAGGACAAGATGAACCCACCAAAGGTTGAATCTAAGAATGCTAACTTATTAATGAATCGAAAAGCTCATGGGTTATTCTTATTTGCTCATTTAACTTGTTAATTATTTGATTGTTGTCTTTAACAACAATAAATTATGTTTTAGTCTTCAAATAACCTTTCATGACTGTTGGAAATGCAAAGAACAAAAAAAAGGCATGTTATTTATTCTGAAAGAGTAATCTTTAATGTGGAGTGGTGGGCTGCGTCCTGCCACCCGGCTAGCTTTACACCCGATATAACAACACACAAATTGTATTATTTTAAACATTGGTTGGCCCATTAGTTCGAGCCTCTTATTGGCTAATACATCTTGATTAACCCATTTCTAATATGTGTGTAGCACCACGAGCTGGTGGCTTATCAGGGAGATTTTTAACCTGTGTCTGCCTCGGAGAGGAGAATTATGGCAACTGCCTGATGCTTCTTTCTCCAAGCATTTTGTTCTGGTTACTCTGCCTACCTAATTTTCTGTCCTATTAAAGGGCCAAGGCAGTTTCTTTATTTAACCAATGAAATCAACACAAAACAAAAGACTCCCACATCAGTAATGCCCTTCTGAAAAAGGAGGCTATTCCAAATAAAGAATTATAGTCGCATGGGCTGCAGCTGGAAGGCCTACAAAGTGCTCTGGGAATCCAGAAGGGAAAACACTCTAACTGAAACCAAGAGGAATGGTGCAAGGAAAAGTCAGTAAATATACCAAAGATGGCAGTAGGACAGGAAGCATCTCTCTCTTCTCTCTCTCTCTCTCTCTCTCTCTCTCTCTCTCTCTCTCTCTCTCTCTCCCTTTTTTTGTGTCTCTCTCCCTATCTGTCTCTGATTCTCTCTCACACATGCATGTACACAGAAATACAAACTCAATAAAGAGAAATGCAATTAAATGCAATATTTTTTAAATCAAATTTAAGGGATTTATTTATTTGCCTTAGGCTCCAATATAACCCAGAACTGCACTATTATAGATTCTGTGCCTGCTTAAAATGTTCATCTTTTGTTCATTTTAGATTTAGTTTTGCACTGATTTTGAGGTTTTCAAATACCACATCAAAATAATACTCTTCTCAATTATTGGAGCTTCAGAGTATGACATGTTGTGGCCCTTCTCTAAGCTAAGAAATATCTATGTTGCAGGGTAGATAATAAGTCATTTCTTCTATCCAGTCATCTGAAGTACAGCAAATCCAATTGCCACTAGCTTTTCTCAAGAGATGAATGTATCTCCTTAGAGGTGATGTATTGGTGCTCAGTGTTATTTATCCTTCGTCTAGAATTTTGCACACTGACATCTTCTAGAGTTGAGAATGAAAGATAGATCATCAAAAAGGCTTGTCCCTGTCTCCCAGTCACTGTCTAGGATGCTGGTTTTCTGTTGTTTCCACTCAGCGCAGCCATCACATCCGAAAATAGTCATATGCAGTCAACAGAAAGCTGAATGGTATCCATTGCTATATCTCTCCATTTCACTAAATAAATTTGACTCTGGCAAATTAGTTTCCTTTAGCTGATTAGACCTAAAGAACTGGTGCCAGCCTCACTGGGAAGGAGGGAAGGAATATTTGCAAGAACTCCAGGTTGTAGCTTATATTACAATGTCACTATCAAGAGGTGATTTGATTTGAAAGATTTTGTTGGTGTTGTTTAACATATTTAAAAACATTCATGAGAGCATACATGCTCTCTATTACTTCTAAATATTCCTCTTGCCATAAAGGAAAAGATGGCACTTATCTTGATGACACAGTAGCTTTATAGGTAGATCTGTGAGAGATGAGAGTACTAACTGTATGGAACAACAACCCCGAAACTGTCTTCTGACTTCAAAGGTTCAGTATGCAAGTCAGAGAAAACACAGCATGCCCCTATCTCCACAGATTCATTTCAATGTTTGAGCATCTAACCTCATTGATTTTATTCTGAATTTATGGAATCATGTCTCCTTCATCAGAACCACTTGCCTGCATAACTCTACTAAGCAAAGTAAAATATACCCTAGACAAACAAAATAGAGGGGGGAAAGAAAAATCAAAGGAAGGCCATGAAAACTCCACATCCCTTTTGTTTATATTCTTTCATTATTTAACAGGATTTGTTGTTTTTTTTTTTTTAAAGATGACCAAACAATCTCTTTTTATACTTCCACCCACTCAGGATACTGAGAAACAATAACTTGCAGTTTTATTCACATCACATATTGTAATGCCAACATTATGCAATTGGCAAATATGCAGGCTGCTAGTCAGGGCCTTCTGAATTTAAATTCCTTCTCTGATTTTTATAAGCTCTGCATTTTGAACAAGATACTTAATCTTTGTGCACAGACCTTCTACCACTAAAAAACAAAACAAAAAGAAAACTTGACGTTCAATGTTGTCAAAAGTCATAAATAATCCAATTAAAGCATCATCACTGTCAAGAGCTGAAAATCTAGGGAAGAAGATACTCAAATGGACCCATTTATGGATTCCCAAGGCTACTTTTAAAGATGGAATTGGAACTGCCACTGTTTAGGTCCAACAGCACTACTGGAATAAGACAGGCATGTGTAGAAACCCACTGTAAACAGAAGCAAGCTCAGGATAGATGTGTAAAATTCTAGAATGACAGTTCAGTATCAGCTACTTTTAATTTTATGGTCAGTGCTTTAAGGACATATAAAGAGAAGTACAAGCTATTTCTAGCAAGTTAATTTCCAGACTTAGCATCACGACCATTTCCATTTTTCTAAATTAATTTCCATTTTTAAAGATTCTTTACATAAACAGAAAATTTCAAGGAAATACTTCCTTTGAAATAAAATTTTATATAGGTTACCCTAAGAAATCAAATGGATTCTGAACTAATCCTATGTAAAACTCAAATCTTTCCTGAAGGAACAAAAATGGACCACTAGAAGATCATCTTGTCCATACAGGGTTAATAATGAAAATACTGATACAAACTTAAGTATGGTGGCGCCTGGAACCAGGGCTATAATTAATCTAAATGTACTGTAATTACACTAAATGTTACTTCTGTAGAACAGTTCCAAATCATGTGGCTTTTTAATGCTTAGATAACATGCAGTTTATTTCCAATCATGGATGTAGGCATGATTTGCTAAAGGAACATTAGGTCTGGAAGCAATATCTTAATCAAATCAGAATTTCTTCTGTAAAACAAATCTTTGGTCTTTGAAGAATTAGTAGCATCTAATGCCTTAGGCTAGATATGTGAAACTGAGCTGAACCCCCTCCCATTGGCTCTCACTTTGCCTTCTGCTTCCAGTCATTTATAAATACACAACCGTGTAGCCTCATACCCACACACCTACACTTGCTATGGTCATAAACCACCACAGCTACATCTAAATTACAGCCTGAAAACTCCCCATTTAAAATTCATTGTAGGAAAATTCACCTCATGTGGTTTATTCATGAAAAAAAAAAACTGGTTACTTTTGGAAGGCATTCACTTAAACAAAACCTAATAGCAAGCACCCGTAAATTGCAGGGTTATTTGTATGTGCATAAGTTGATGGATAAAAATGAATGAATATTCTAGGGAAGAAAATAAAGACTTACATATGCAGATATATTTCTTATGATGACTTGGTTACTACATAGGATAAATGAACTGGGGAGCTTATAGTAATTGACTTTTGGCTTTCCCGTTCCTAGATTCTCTTTTACAGCTTTTTGCCCTAGGGTTGTGGACTTAATGAGTAACTATCCTAAAACCATCCATACTGGTGAGATGCAAATCTTGACAAACCAAAGTCTAGTACTTAAAAGATAGGATAACATGGTATATAGCTAAGAGGTGGAAAAGTTGCTTCATCTTGACTGAACTTAGAAATATTTTAGGCCAATGCACAGATGCATCTTTTAAATATGTCAGTATGGGGTTAATTCTTCCTCTTTATCAGACAGAGAGATGATCAAGGGCTTAGCTGGTAAATGATGAAATACAGAGAAAAGAAAAATGATTAAACAGATATTCCAACAGAGATCATATCCTTCCATTGCCTTTTTTTCCCTTTGTACCAACAAGTGGTACAAAGCTCCACTAGAACTCTTGACAACATACTCTTTTGAAAATTGCTTTGAGTTACATTCCCCAAACTGTAGGTGACTGAGAAACTTTCTTCAAGTCTGGGTGTCAGAAGCCAAGAGAGTGGGAAAAATGAACCTTGAGAGTCAGAAAATCACAGAATTACAAGTGTGAGAAGCTCCCAGGCCATGGAGTCAATATTTAATATTGTATAGTGTGTTATTAACAGGCCCAGAGGAGATAAGTGATTTGCCAAAGATCACAAGCAAATTCTGACACAGAGAAGGCTAGAATCCAAATGCTCTTACAGGTCAGGGACCCTCTATTGGGCAGTGAACTGGCACTGTTTTGTTTGTGTTGACTTATGGGATGGCCTTTGGTAAACTAGGTTGGGTGCTGAGGCACAAAGGCATAGTCCAGTCACTTAACACACATTTGTTAATCAGCAGCTATTCTGTTCTAAGCCTGATGTTGTGAATGCAGTTGTGCTTGCTTGAAATCACAGCAATTAGGAAAGAGAAGAAGGGGATTGTGAGTTTGGGTCAAACTCCAGCAATGTGGCAAGACTTTGTATAGAGAACAAATAGAAAGAAGAGAAGAAGTGTGCAAAAGAGAGCAAAGAAGAAAGGCCTGAAGTCTCAACAGCATTCTGAAAGCACTTAGTGAGGTTAGGGAACAAGATTCTGATATTGAAGGTTCCCTGATCTTAAAAAGTGAAGTATACATGGTTTGACACAGCACATCATATTGAACCAAAGTGTCTTGATATCTCTCACTGTACTTATGACAAAATAACCCACATTGATTTCATTTATTTATTTATTTATTTATTTGTGTGTTTCTTTTTTATTTTTTTATTTATTAACGATTTCTGCCTCCTCCCCGCCATTGCCTCACATTTCCCCCCCCCCTCCCCCGATCAAGTCCCCCTCCCTCATCAGCCCAAAGAGCAATCAGGGTTCCCTGCACTGTGGGAAGTCCAAGGACCACCCACCTCCATACAGGTCTAGTAAGGTGAGCATCCAAACTGCCTAGGCTCACAGAAAGCCAGTACGTGCAGTAGGATCAAAAACCCATTGCCATTGTTCTTGAGTTCTCAGTAGTCCTCATTGTCCACTATGTTCAGCGAGTCCGGTTTTATTTATATACATGAATTTTCCAAAGTATTAGTAAACATATTGATAGCTTTAGACCATTTTCAGCAGGAATACTACTTCTAATTGGGTTGTTCATTTTAATCCTCCAACACCTCCAGTCCATTTTCCCTTTAAGCATAGGAAAATGTGACTTTAATATTTCATCCTTTCCCAAATGCTCCATGGCCATTCCCATGTTGGCCTCCACTCATAATAACAAAACCCCTTATGAAGACATTAATTATTGTAGTGATATGGACTGTACCCGACTCATTTGCTGCCTGCTATACTGTTCACAACTACCCTAATATCTGGCATATGATATATGACTTAAAATATCTGTTAGATGAATGAATGAGGCAGTCATTCCAAAAATGTTTAAAGATTTTGTTTATTGTCTTGCAACTATGATAAATATGTGTAATCTTGTTTTATAAGTGATGAAGAGAAGGCTCAGAGAGGCAAAACCATTGGCTCAGTGTGATAATTTATGTTATTATCAATATTATTTTCTGTTCTTTTTTCTTATTGCTTATTGCCTTATGAGTTTCTAAGCATGGTTCAAGAATAGATATAATCTCTAGAAGCTTACTCTAACTTGAGAATTATGTAATAATTCCCTAAAACAATATACAGCAATGTCTTCTTCCACTGTGTTCTAGGCTATTAGAGAGTGAGAATGATGGCATTGTCTTTCTTGTGAGAACACTCAGAGAGTGTCCCATATTTACCAAAGAGAGATAGTTTTGTGAGTGTATATTTATTGATGTTTGTTGGTATATATATCTGTCTGCATACACATGTGTCTATGGATATGCTTTTTTGTTTGCATGTGTATGACAGATGTTGACATTGCTGTTTTCTGCTATTCCTCTCTATCTTATTTTGATAGAGTCCCTTAATAAACCAGAGTATACCAGATTGTCTAGTTTGGGTGGTAAGAAAACCCTAGAGATCCTGTTTATCTCCCACCACCAGTTCTGAGGTTATAGATAAACCACAGTGCCCCAAAACTAAGGTCCTTGTGCTTGTTCAAGTATTGTACCTACTGGGTTATCTTTTTGGTGATACCCAGGTGTATTAGAGGCATGATATTATGAGGGTGATGAAGGCAGACAACAGTTTGAAGGGAATGAGACTTTATTTATAGTTTTAGTCTTCAGAACAACCAGGGAAGAATCCTTTTTCTGCCAACTGTGAGTGGGTACTCAGTGCAGCTAGGAAGAAGGCACCCATAGTAAATATTTTTTGAGCACTTGTTTACACATGCACAGCCTTCTCATTTTATACCCCTTTCAGAGATTGTCAAAGAACATTCCATGTTCTAGATTGTCAAAAGTTTGCATCCAGATGAGTTATAAATACACTGTGCTTCAAAGAATCATCAACAAAAAAATAAAAATTCTTTTTGTAACTTTTGTGTTGCATGTTTAAAAGATAAGAGAACATTAAGTAAAATACATCATTAAAATTGATTTCATGTTACCTTTTCTAACATGGCTCCTAGAAAATTTTAAATTGCAATTTTGAAATTCTATTATATTGTTATTGAACAAAGTTTGCTTTGAGAGATGGTTATATGTGTGAGTGGATAAAATTATACACACTAATTAAACTAGGCACCTGAGCTCTGTGCATTTCATTTTGTATCAGTTACAGTTCAATTTAAAAATTATACACGTGGAGAGAGAGAGAGAGAGAGAGAGAGAGAGAGAGAGAGAGAGAGAGAGAGAGAGAGAGAGAACGGGTCACATAATAGAAAGATCTAACATTTTTTATTTTTATTGAGCTCTACATTTTTCTCCGCTCCCCTCCCTGCCCCTCCCCTCCTCTTCAACCTTCCCCCAAGGTCCCCATGCTCCAAATTTACACAGGAGATCTTGTCTTTTTCTACTTCCCATGTAGATTAGATCCATGTATGTCTCTCTTGGGGTTTTCCTTGCTATTCTTTTATCTTTAGAAAATGTGCTTGGTATAGATGAGAGAAGCCCATGAGCAATGCTGACATCCCCACCTGCTCTAGCTATGAGGTGTGATTCCCTGTCTCACCTCCACGATGGAATTATTGGAAACCATAGCTCATTTTTTTGTGTGTGTGGCTTTTCCCCCTCTCCACAACAACAAAGAATCCAAATGAAGCCAAAATCCTGACTGACTTAAGTACAGTTGTCAATACAGAAGCAGCAAGTAAAATATGGTCCAATATCCACATACATAGCCAATAATGTTCTTTAAAAACAGAACAGAGAGACATACATAGCTCTAATCTCCATGGGAAGTAGAAACCGATCTCCTGAGTAAATTGGGAGCATGGGGACCATGGGGTAGGGTTGAAGTGGGGGGAGAGGCAGGGATGGGGGCAGAGAAAAATGTAGAGCTCTATAAATAAAACAGAAGAGTCAGAAGCCATAAAGTCCTTGCATTCTCCCAGATTTAGGTTTTTCTTTTACATGAAGACATATGTACTTTGAAGCTAAAAGATTCACTTTGTACTACCAAACTCATTCACTCTGTTATAAAAACAGCAACGTGAACATGCCAAAAAGCATAGCAGGTGGCTCAGGAATACTGCTTAAAATGTACTGAAAATTAAAGGCCATTAGAAGCTACATTCTTCTTCTGCTTACCTGTCAAAAGACATCCTGTCGAATGCAGCCATAGGTGGAACTCTAAGGGTGGAAGATTCTGGCCAGGTATCTTCTGAAGTAGATTGAATATTCTGCCTGCATGAAAACTTGTCCCTACTTATGTCCTGGGGCTCCAACATCCCCTTGGACTCCATAAAACACTGGCCACTCAAGAAGGACAGCAGGAAAGCGCTTTTGAGTTCAGTACATAGCATTTGTTTGGAGTCAGTCTGAAGGTATGACGCACTCAAATGCTTGACCTTAGTTACTCAGTCTCCAACTGCTCTAGTGGTCAGAGATAGTGAGTGACTCAAGGCCTCTACCCTAGCATGCCTTGTTAGCATAAACTATCTGCCTTGGCCCAAGGTCTCAGGTATACAAAGATACTCTTATCAGACAAAATATTCCAAGGGCCTAGAGGTTGCCTCCCTGGAGCCAGTACAAGACTAGCATTTTCCTGCTCACTTAACCCTTCATTACACAGAGATCTTCCAGAAGAGAAGAGGCCTTCTCGACGGCACCTCTGCTGGATAGTGAGTCCTAATTCCAAAAATTACAAGTAGGGAGCACCTCAACTTCCATCCAATCTCCTATGTTTTGTTCTCTGTTTTTCTGAAAACCCACAAGTATGTTTACAGTAGAGAAGGTCTGTGTGCCTAAAACTAATTTATAAGATGCTAATTTCTCATTATCCAACATACATATAATAAGTGTTTGCTATAAATTATAAGAAGTCTTTTATGTTCTCAGTTTTTTCTAATATGGAGGGAATTGATAATAAAAACCATTTATTACCAGAGAAATTCCAGAAAACCCCATGAAAGCAGCCTTGTGCTCTGACCCCAAAGGTCACATATGTACTCCCTGATGGGAGAAGGCATCAGAAAGATCCCTAGGCTCACTATCTAGCCTGCCTAGCCTACTGAGCAGTGAGAGATCCTGGCTCACACAAAAATGGTTTAACAGCTCCTGAGGAACACATGGTCTTCTGGTCTCCACTTACTCGTACACACTTGTGGACATGCACCTGCATAAACATGTGTGCCCATACAGATATGTACAAGTATACACCACACATACAGACACAGAAAATATTTGGTTTCTAGCCATAAATAAAGGACATTGAGCCTATAATTTGGGTTCTTAGAGAAGCTAAATAAGAAGGAGAACGCAAAGAAAAACATATATGCCTCCTCCTGAACATTAACCTTCATCAGGCGATGAAAGGAGACAAGAGACAGAGACAGAGACCCACATTGGAGCACCGGACTGAAATCTCAAGGTCCAAATCAGGAGCAGAAGGAGAGAGAGCATGAGCAAGGAACTCAGGACCACAAGGGGTACACCCACACACTGAGACAATGGGGATGTTCTATCAGGAACTCACCAAGGCCAACTGGCCTGGGTCTGAAAAAGCCTGGGATAAAACCGGTCTCGCTGAACATAGTGGACAATGAGGACTACTGAGACCTCAAGAACAATGGCAATGGGTTTTTGATCCTACTGCACCTATTGGTTTTGTGGGAGCCTAGGCAGTTTGGATGCTCACCTTACTAGAACTGGGTGGAGGTGGGTGGTCCTTGAACTTCCCACAGTGCAGGGAACCCTGATTGCTCTTTGGGCTGACGAGGGAGGGGGACTTGATTGGGGGAGGAGGAGGGAAAGGGGAGGCGGCGGTGGGGAAGAGACAGAAATCTTTAAGAAAGAAAGAAAGAAAGAAAGAAAGAAAGAAAGAAAGAAAGAAAGAAAGAAAGAAAGAAAGAAAGAAAGAAAGAAAAAAAAAAGAAAGAAAAAAAGAAAGAAAAAAAGAAAGAAAAAAAGAAAGAAGAAAATACTGGTTCATTATATGTAAGTGGTTTTCAATGGGAGCTAATTTTTCCTTAAACCTCCATGATGCTGGTATTTGGCAATGCTTAAAGACATTCTTGCTTGTCATAACACTGGAGTGGCACATGTTAATTACATCAAGTGGCTAGAGGCCATGATGCACAGGACTGCCCCTCACTGCAGCATTCCTCTGTTTCCAATGTTGGTGATGCCAAGACTGAAAAATCCTAGTTCACATCCAAACAATCTTTAAAGAAAACTGTAAGATACAGAGAACAAAAACTAAAATAGTCTATAACCTATGCTTTATCAATAACAATCATAATTAGTGCATTTTGGTGCACTTCCTTCTATTTTTCAGCATGTACATATACGTATATACTATTTTAGTTTACACAATGCCAGTCATCCCAGGCTTACTTTTGTATACTGTTTGTTGCTTTTATTATATGAGCATACATAAAAATAACAAAGGATCATTGTAAGACAAAATTAAGAATCACAGTAAAGTACAAAGAAGAAAAAAAATCAGAGTAGCAAATTTGATGTAATTCTTCCCCTAATGTTTGATATTTGAATGGTTTTCTATTTCAGACTGGCTTTATGACTTAACCTGTATAAAATATGGGAAAACTCCTTCCTTTGTTTCACAACGAGACTTAGGAATTTAAAAATTATCATCTGCAAATCTACACTACAAAGGTCTTGATTCCAGAAATGGCTTCTTTTCACAAAATCCACACAAAATTTCCTGGGTTAATATCCCATTTGTTCTCACTCTTTAACATTTTACCAATGCTGACACACTTCACTTAACTAAATCTGAATTCTGTCAACTCACATTCTAACCAAAATGCAGTTGTAGAGATAAGAAGCACTCCACTGGGGCCTAAACAATAGCAAATCAATATTTCCCAGCTAAAGGACAATCTTTGCGCACCAGACTTGCATAGAAGGTGAAATATTTCTCCAGTTCTTAGAGGAAGCTATTTGAAAATGCATAATAAAATATTAGGTATATTGTTTTCCTAAGCCAGGGGTGGAAGGGGGAAGCAAGGAGACATCTTTTTTTTGATGGTGTCAAATTATAGACGAGTTCTTGAAATAGCAACTATAGAAAAGCAGCAAAAAAAAAAAAAAATCTCACCACACATCTAACCAAGCCCCTATTGTCTTAATGTTTTCTTTCTCCACTAATGAAGCCTGTGATTGCCATCATTCAGGTTTTGAAGCAAAATGCTCACTAATCCCTCCTTAAGTCTCACTTTGGTATATTTAGGCCTGGACTCTACAGCAGAGAGAGGATTATGATGCATTCCAGGATCAGAGTGCAATGCAGACTCTTAGCGGCTCGGAAAGATGAATGTAGGAAAAAAAATGTACAAAGGCTGTGATTATTCAGCCAGAAGAATGGATTTAGAAAAGAATTAATAATTTCTCCTAAATATAAAGAAGGTGGTATGTAACTGAGGGAACTCTACAAACTGAATAAAATAAAACATATATCCTCGGAATGTGAAAAAATTAGCTGACGTCTAACAGACAATTTTCTAGTGTCTTGACTGTCCATTTTCTCATCTACATGTCTACTCTACAATTATGTGTTTAGATCTTACTTGTTAATAAATTGATGCATTTACAATAAAGGTCCATTCATTTATTTGACAAATATTTGTTGAGGTTCTGATAATCATAGATAAGGGAATTGGTACAGAAATAACTGACTTTACTATCAGTTGTGAAAACAGTTTGATAGGGAAACTAACTACATTTCCATCTTAGGTTAATCAGTATAATAGAATAAATCAGATGATCTCCAAAGTCTGTCTTAGCTATGTGATCCTTATATTTTCATTCAAAGAAAAACTCATAAAGACCAAAACATTTATACCCATGCACTGTAATGTGACATCTTTGCAAATAACAAGAGTTGTATCTAGCTAGTTTATATCATGTATAGCTGCATAAAATTCAAATTGTATCCTATTAATTATATGAATCAATTTGTTAGATTCCATTCGAACTACTAAACTGTTCCTACTTGATGAACATGACTGTACTGGAAGACTTGAACAGTTGTTAGACTTCAAACGGGGAAACTGTCGCCTATTTAGGTTTATCTTTAGGTGTAAGTGGCTATTGCTACTACAGAAAACTCCAATTTGCAGCTAAAGAGAGCTCCACATAAGAAAGTATTAGCAAGATCTCAGTGAGAGTCCATCAGTTTCATCAGCTTAATTCAGTGGCAACAGATGCTGAGAACCGGGGTTGATCTTACTCCTACTCCTAAACTGGCAAAATGTTTGACATGAATCCAGCACAAAACTTGCTGTAAGTATTTTTAGGAAACCACAACTCACTTTTGGGGAGATGGCTGAGCTGAACTGGCCATAGAACACTGCAATGCTCTGCTTAGCACTTAACTTCAGCTGAGTCAGCAGGAAGTCCAGAGATACAAGAGCTTGGGAGTTAGAACAGTGGAGAGTGACAGTAACATGAACAAGAGGAGATGTAAACCTTTCCTCAGTACATCTGTAGGCAGTCAGGCAGTGCCAGGACTAAGGACATACTTCTAGCTAAAATACAAGTCTCCAAGGAAGAGTTTTTATTGCTTAAATTTGAATAAACTCAGATATCCTGCAATGTTCTGAATTGTAGAGGACCTAGGAACAGACTGGAACTATAAACTACTTACATGGCTTATTGTTTGCACTTACTTATTGGAAGCCTTTTAAAAGACTCTGCTTTGAAAATGTATTCATAGGCCTTACCTTAAGGTGAAATCAAAGCATTTCCTTCGTCCCTATGGAACTGAAACTATCAATAGTCAGATTTAGGCCCACTAGAGTTTGTCAGACAACCTATTTGGATAGATTCCCAAGACAAATCCTAAACAAATACAGATTCCCCATTTTAGACTTTTTTGAAGATATTTGTGGCATATAAGAACATTTGTAAACTCATAGTAGTTTGCATTGCTACTGTGTTATACTCATAAATTCAAATGGGAATATCGACTGAGGAGAATTTGCTTGGTCTGAAAGCACAAAGGTATTCCAAATGCCTGCACTTACAATATAGGCCGTTGTTGAAATCAAAGCACTGCTTCAGCTTGCCTCTTCACTGTACTTCTTCACCTTAACTACTCTAACCATAGACACCCAGAGCTAGGAATGCAAAGCCAAAGTTGCTTTCAAGACTGTGTGTGTAAACCACACTTGTACAAAAGTTGCCAGCCGTGTGGCCACACTGTTATCTCATGCTGTTAGCTCTTAGTGCTTCCTTCCTAAAGGAAATCAGTTCCCATTGTTTTTAGCTAGTTAGTAACCTCCTCCTTGTCCTTATCACATAGCCAGTCAGATGATCCACACATATAAATACACTAGATTGTCATTACACATCTCTACATGTACAAACCAATAATGCTACTCTTGCCTTATTACTCCCTGAAAGGAGTTCTCTATCTATTGTCTTATGATGTCATATTCTTTCTTTAGCTCTAATACTTAAAAACATGCCATTTATTCATTGATTATGTTTTGTGTGTACTTATCTATGGTGTGAGAAATGCACAGGATACCATGTGTGTGGTCAGAAGAAAAAATTTTAGTGTCAGTTCTCTCCTTCGACCATGAATTCTAGGGATTAAATTCAGGTCATTGTAATTATACAGAAAGCACTTTTACCCACTAAGCCATCTTGCCAAGCCTCATAGGCTTATTTACACTTATTATGCTTTTTGTTTGTTTGTTTTTGTGGGCATTCATTATTTTCATGACAAGCCTTTGATTCTTGGAAAGTAAGGTCAACATGTTAGTAGCTGCTCAAGAAATAAATGCCTCATGTCATTCAAACAAACGTAATGAATTAATGTCAAGATAACAACATATGACTACAGCAAAAAACAAAGCCGTTCCCAGCACCTAAACACAGTTTCAACTAAAATGATCAATATCCCTGGCCTGCACTGAAGGAAAAATTAGGTCCAAGTCTCAAGTCTTAGCTTATCAAGACTTAGCTTATGGGACTTTGTGTGATTAGAACCATAGACATTCAACCATCCATGAGAATCTCTCACTTGAAGCTAGAGGAATTATTTATGTTTATATTAGTGGGGAATGATTTAAAAAAGTAAGGGCCACTTACTTAAAGCTAGAGTTGTCATTATTGAACAACAATTTCTATGAAAAAAATATTGCTTTGTAGAGGATTTGTTTAGTTATATTTTATATATATAGACATATATATATATATATATATATAAAATATGACTAAACAAATGCACTGATATATATATATATATATATATATATAACTGCATGTATATATGAATAACAAATTACACTGGCCAAAGAGGCCAGAAAAGGGTTTCAAGTCTTTTGGAATTAGAGATACATATGGCTGTTTGCCATCATGTAGGTGCTGCGAATCAAACACAGGTTCTCTGGAAAAACAGCCAGTTTTCTTAAATGCTAAGCCTTAAATCCTGCCAAGAATGAGTTTTTGGCTATTGATTTTTCTTAAGTGTGTTTTCATTACCACTGTAATGTATATCAAGAAACACACTTAACTTTATATTAAGGAACTTGTCTTGATAATCCATATATGTTCTTAATACATAGTATAAAAATGACATTTGGTTGCATTTTCTAAGAGGGCAGATGAGCATCTGTCCCCGGATCCACTGTTACAAATAATGGGCATTGTTGGCTCTTCTAACAATTCTGTTTCTTAAGAAAATCAGAGAAATCCTGTTTTGATACATCCAAGTTAAAATAGTATGTTACCCTTTATCTGGTACTTCATTTCCTGACTGAAGTTACTTTTTACTTTAAGCTTGAATAAAAACTTTGATTTGTTAATGTAAAAAATAATTTAAATGGGAGCCAATACAAAATTAAAAATTCATAAGTGTGAAAATAGCTTTAGCAACATTTATAGGTTCTATTCAAAATCCGTTTTGTATCTCACAATATTTAGTATTATTAATAATTTTTGGTTTTAATGATGTCACCTTTTATGTATACAGAAGTATAAACATCAGTGCTTTTTATTATTGCTATTATTGCTCTTACTCTTCTGTCACTAAGTGGATTTCTATAAACATAATTTAGTAGAGAGAGTAATTGAAGGGATAGAGAGATGGTTCAGCAGATACAGATGCTAATTGCCAAGACTGATGCCCTGAATTTGATCCTCAGCACTCACAAGGTAGGAGAGACTGGAATTGCACAAATTGTCTTCTGACGTACATACACATACACACACACACACACAGAGATGAGGAGACATAGAGAGAGGAAGAGAAATATAGAGAAAAAATAAATGTAATTTAGAGAAAGTTGAAATTTTTAAAAATAAATATTTTGTGTGACAACTCAGCAATGTCACAAAATTATATTCTACCAACAAATATTAAAAATATCTACAATTAGACCATATTGTGCCATGATCTTAGTCCACCCAATCTTCCCTTCCATAAGACCTCTCCAATGCCTTTATCTAGTGGCTTTCCTATTTCCAGTCTGGCCACTATTGTTTATGCTAACCTCTTCCTCCAGGCACAGGCAAGGACCCTGTTGCCTGGCAACAACCTATAGTTCCCTCACATGGCATATCCAGTTCTCTACCCAGCCATGTCCTTAACACCTTAAGCTGGGGTCTAGCCAGGTGAGTTCATTTGATCCTTCCCTCCATGAACAATCCATTATTCCTAGACAAACACCCAAAGTTTTAGCATTGAACCAGTATGTGTGCATTATGCCTGCATGCTAGCCTAGACACTGAGCCCATCTGGCTTTATTCCACCTAAGTCACATCCAACCATTATGTCCAAATTGGCTTGCACATTTTGCGCTCTGTACTAGCCTACTGTGTTTATATCAGACACAGACCTAATCTAAGTACACATACTCAGGTCTCATTGCAGAAATGCAAACAATATAAAAAATCAAGGTCATATCCCCACCCACAAACTCACCAATCATATAAAAATAGCATTTGATATGAATTACATAATTAATCACAGGAAACAGGATTTAAAAAATAATTATAAATTTCATCAAAAATTTAAAGAAGTCATAAAGAAACAGTTCAATGAATTTAAATAGAATGAACTTGAGAACAAATTCCTGAAAGATGCCCAAGAAAATATAGACATCAAGCTCATGGAAATGAAGCAGATATTCCAGGATTTGAAAATGGAATTCAATGAAGTGACAGAAATATTGAAGAAAACTCAAACTTATATTAAGATGGAATTTTAAAACCCAATAGTCCAACCAGAAAACTCAATGAAAAGCTGTACAAGTGGAATTAATCAAGCAGACGGCAGGATATCAGGGCTCAAAGATAAAGTAGAAGAGTTATGCCAAACTAGCAATGAATATAGAAAAATATTAAAAGCACAGAAAATGAATGTACATGAAAAATGAGATACCATAAAAATAACTTTCAAATTATAGGAATAAATGAGGGAGATGAATACCAATTCAATCACAATAGAACAAAACTTCAGCAAGATTATAGAAGAAAACTTAGTGAAACTAAGAAAAACACACCCATACACATACAAGAAGCACATAGAGGGCTAGAGAGATAGCTCAGAGGTTAAGAGCATTGCCTGCTCTTCCAAAGGTCCTGAGTTCAATTCCCAGCATCCACATGGTGGCTCACAACCATCTGTAATGGGGTCTGGTGCCCTCTTCTGGCCTGCAGGCAGACACACAGACAGAATATTGTATACATAATAAATAAATAAATAAACAAATAAATAAAAAGAAGCACATAGAACACCAAAGAAGACAAGACCAGAAAAGAAAATCTCCATGCCATATCATAGTTAAAGCACTAAACATTAGGAATAAAGAAAGGGTATTGAAAATTACGAGAGAAAAAGGGCATGTTATATATTAAAAAAAAAACAACATATTAACAGTAACTTCTCAATGGAAAGTTTTAAAGCCAGAAAAGTCTGAAGTAATTCCTTTTAAGTTCTAAAAGACCACTACTATGGACCTAGAGTGCTGTACCCAGTGGAATTATCTTTCATTATTAAAAATTAATAATTTTTTCTTATAATATAAACAGCTTAAAAATCTATATCTAACAGACCAAGCCTAAAGAAAATACAGAAATAACATTTCAGAATTTCAGGATGAAGAAAGGAATAAAAATATCCACGTTTATGTAGAAAGGAAACAAATGAAACTATAATTACTGAAATGAAAAGGATTACTGGGAACACAGTCAACATCAGATATCAACAATACAATAACTACAAACAGGACGCATATTTCAATAATAAACTTAAAACATTAATGGCCTCAACTCTCCAATCAAATGATATAGACTGGGTGAGTGGAACAAGAAATAAAAATGCATCTATCTGCTGTCTACAAGAAATTCATTTTTGCTTTAAAGATAAGCATCACCTTGGAGTAAAGAGATGGACAAAAATACCCCAATCAAATGGGACCAGCAAGCAAGTAGTCATTCTTAGTATCTGACAAAATAGACTTAAAACTAAAATGAATCAGAGAGTTCAATGAAGTTCCCTTCATTTTAATCAAGGGAACAATTAATCAAAAAGATACTAGTATTTAAAAAGCACATAGTCACCAAACTCTGATACACACAATTTCATAAATTATACTTCTAGAATGAAGGACACAGATTAACATCAAACCATTAATACTAGGTGATTTACACTTTCTCTGATATACAGGTGATCTAAACAAAACCTGAACAGACAAATATCAATTAAACCACATGATACATCAGATGGACTTAACAGATGACTACAATATGTTCTTCCCAAACACTAAAGAACATACATGCTACACATCAGCTCAAAGAAGCTTCTCTAAAATAGACCACATCTTGGGACACACACACACACACACACACACACAAATCTTAAGTTCAGAAAATTGAAATAACTCTGTGTATCCTATCTGATAACAATCTATTAAAACTTAAAATTGGCAGAAAGCAAATCTATAGTAAATACACAAACTCATGGAGATTTAACAACTCATTACAAAAGTTGAATGGGTGAAAGAAGAAACCAAGAAAAAGTGTTGTGATCCAGCTGCCCTCTTTCCCCTGACTGACAGAAGAACTTCCTTGTGGTCTGTAATTGACAAGGATGTCTGTGTTCTTTCTGGCTGGTGGGTCTCCACAGAAGTAGAGGTATAAAAGGTTGCTGGGCAAAATAAAGACTGCTGTTCTTCCACCTGAAAAAAAGCCTCCGTGTGTCAATCCTGGCACCCCTCCCCCCGCCAGCCTTGGCTATCCAGGCTGCACTGGCTGCAGCAAGAAAGTAATTTAAAAATTCTTTGAATTAAACAAGACTACAACACACATGCATACACACTTGTGTGTGAGCGCACACACACATATACACACACATACACACACACTAATAATACTTACTTGTTTCAAATGATGGGAAAAGAGTAGGAAATAAGAGTGGAAAAGAAAGAAGGAAAATACAGAAAAATTCAGAGAAATAGATACACTAATTTGTTTTCTTGGTTCCTTAAAGCAATAAATCATTTTCCAACTGGGACACCTTTATGAAAGTCATGAGTATACATGGAAAAAGTTATGAAAGTAGTTCAAATAGCAAAATGACAAATTGCTGAACTTTAGGAGATTCCATTTATAACTAATGGTGGTACACATTTTGTTCAAAGAAAATGTGATTATATAATAGATTTCAGCATCCCATGAAGTAGAACACAGTCCCTAATGCAGATATGTGGCCTTGAACTTATTTTCACTCAGTTTCCATTCCATGTTCATTTTCACAGTTCATAATCATTTACTCCAAGTTGAAAAGTTACCACCTCACCTCAAACTGCAGCAAATTACTAGCTTAAACTGGGTTGACCTTTTCCATGACTTCTATCTTTCTAGAGATACCCAAGGGAGGTAATTAGCTATTGTGGCTTAAAAGACTTCTGTCTTCATGAAACAAAGAAGGACAAAAAATAAAGAAGCTATATGCATAGAAAAAGCAAAGGACTCGTTCACCCACTTTAACCCTGTTGATAAAAAGACAAAATTAAGCCATGCAGAAAATTGAACATTCAGTGAAACATCTCAAAATATCTTTATAACTCAACACTATTTTCACAATATCATTAAATAGCTCTTCTTGTATGTTTATCAAGAGAAACGTAAAAACACTATTAAAACAATCTCATCATAATAATTAGAACTACTAAATAGTATTAATGAAATCATTCCATATCCTTAAGACATAGGCAGCTCCAACTATTCTAGACCTGCTGTTTGCTGTCTCTTATGGTATGCGATCAGAAGAAGGGTTTGAAATCTCACACTTGAGAGTAAGACCTCAGCTTTGACAATTACCCTGTGACCTTGTACATCCTGATATGTGTCTTTCAATCTTAATTTCCTTATCTATAAGATGATGAAGATAACACTTGGTTCGTAGGATTGCTTTGGAGGGTGAGCAAATAGATGCACACATGGCAATCATATTCAGGGATTGACACTGGGTAGAAGCTTAATAAAGGTCATCTCTCCTTTTCCTCTGCAAAAGTAAGGCTGAAGGACACAATCTTTACTGGTCCAATATAAGATTCTTATTGCAGTGACTATGGAACCTCCCGCAGCAGCACACAATCAATAGCAGGGCTTCCTCGGTCTCAGCCATACATGTATTCCTTGGCTATCTTCAAAGAATGGAGACAGAATCAGGGGGCTTGTGCAAGGACCTCAAATTAAGCATTCCTCACACATTACATGAATTGAGATTTATGCTGCTGATCTATAAATTCCACTTTGAATGCCAAGTTACACAATTTAAGTGGGGGCATTCCAAGTCTTCACTTTCCTTCTAGAGCACCAAAAGGTCTCAGGAAGATCTTGTCAAACTCACCCAGAAACAGCAAGTAAACCTGATTCCTAGAATATCTGCTGTTAGTGATCCCACCTGTGATATGTAAGCCAAAGTTCCAAATTTCATATGTGGGTCCTCTTGTGATGATGCCAAAATGGTCAAAGATATCATAGACTGATGTGGGAGTCTTCTATTTTGTGTTGATTTCATTGGTTAAATAAAAAAAAAAAAACTGCCTTGGCCCTTTCATAGGACAGAAAATTAGGTAGGTGGAGTAACAGAACAGAATGCTGGGAGAAAGAAGCCGAGTCAGGCAGTTGCCATGATTCTCCCACCCAACACAGAAGCAGGTTAAGATCTTTCTTGGTAAGCCACACCTCGTGGTGCTACACAGATTATTAAATATGTTTAAAGCAAGATGTGAGAATTAGCCAATAAGAGGCTGGAACTAATGGGCCAGGCAGTGTTTGAAAGAATAGAATTTGTGTGTTGTTATTCCGGGACATAAAGCTAGCCATGAGAGTGGCCGGGAGCCAGAACAAAGCCCACAGCTCCTCACTACAATAGACTGTTAAAAAGCATTCTCTTAGCAAGTGATCCTAGCCTGTCATCACTATGTGAACAAATGATTTCTTATTTCTCTATGCCCTGGGATTTAGTCCACCTAGTTCACAGGAAAATATGATGATAAATAGTTGTTTTCTACTCCCAACCCAATTCCTTCTTAGCCCATTAGTGCCTTTATCTGACAGCCTTTCAATCCTATGAGCATGTGCAGACAAGGTTGGATGCTGTCAGTCTGCCCAGCAGCCAGCCTATCCGCAGTAGGGTATCATAGATCTTCTTGCTCCCAAGCACCTAAAAAGCAACACTCTTGTGTAGGGGATGAAAACTTATAGCCTTTGCCTATATGGACCATTAAATGTGTAAGATACCTACCCACTGGGTTTTGAGTATGCATCCATTTACGGATAAGCTATGACTGGTAATGCCAGTTACTGGCTCTGAGAGGCATAAATTTTCCTTAGTACATAAAAGGGGAAACATGACATTGGACTTGCTATCACTCTAAAAGAGATGCTTACTTATCTGATACTTTGGGAACATTGGATTTCTAAATGTTTGAAGACCACAGCCTCTACCTTTAAGTATATTTTGCTTGCCCAATAAGTAGTCTTCACTCAGCCTAAAAAGCTAAACACTTTTGGGGTGGGCTAAAGCCAACCACAGGGCAGGATTCCTGGGGCTTTATGTAATACATGTGGTTCTCACTGATAGCATTTCTTATTTTTCATCAGAATCAATGCAGAAAAAAAGCACACTATAGCCAAAGAATACCCCCATTATTTAAAAAAAGGGCAAAGCACAGAGTAGCTATGTCTAAGCAGTTACTTAAATACCATTTGCACAGACTTTGTCCAAAATACAATACAAGTCATGCATTTCCAAAAGAAATGTACTTACCAAGAGGTTAGTTTCACTTTTACAGTAAAACCCATAGATGGAACAAATACCAATTTTTGATGTAATGTTCCAGTGTGTATCTAAATGGGAAATCTATCTCCACACATCTTCTAGCCTCACTAACCTCAGTTCTCTTATCTGTAAAATAGGAGTGCACAGTTTCTGGCCTGTATGTTCACTGACAAGTATGAAGGAGCTTTATGAACTCTATAGTATTCTTTCTCTTAAGCATAGAACAGCATGTCACTTGCTGTAATGTGGTTTGTGTAAAAGTGACCTGATGTGCTCGGTTAATGAACACAGACACCTTCATAATGTTAATATGCTATTCTGGACTGACTAAAATTTCAACTATTCTGTCCACCTTCATCTCCTTGGAAAATTAGTGAGTTAACGAATCTTTAAAGGACAGTCAGGAAAGCCTTAAAAAGAAGATGCCTTTTTGAATAAGGAAAGAAAGTAGTGGATTACAACTTAATGGCTTCAGAATAATGGTAATTTCCCTATTTTCTTCACTTGCCTTAGCTCAGCTAATGGCTTCATTAATGGTCACACTCCCTAGCGAATAATAGAGGCCCCATGTCACATCCATCATAGTCATGTCACAATAAAAACCAGTTAAATACAATCTAGCGCTCTGTCTCATGCCAGTCAGCAGGAAGAATCAAAATTAGGCGAACAGCCCATCTGAAAGCTTATATGTTAAATTTTTCCTAACAATAAGCACACAATGGGCTACTGGCAATGAAATTGTAACTATACTGTACATCCCGAGTTGAGTAGATAACTTTGACAACAATCAAAAAGCTGCAAGGATGAGCTGTTCTTTATTATAAGTTGAACCATAATGTCTTTTTTATTTCCTTCATTTTAATTTGATCAAAGTAACATATTTTCTCACAATTAGCACAATCATGTCAAATCTGCAATGTCATATCATAATCTAAAATGTCACCTCATAAAATCAAGCTGTTTGAATGAATGAGCTGTTTCTTTTCTAAAGCATCTGGTGTAGCTGAAAGATCTTAAATTTTTATACAGTTCTTTCTCTCTCTCTCTCTCTCTCTCTCTCTCTCTCTCTCTCTCTCTCACCTTTTGACTGAGGAGAGGGGAAACTAACTTTCAGAGGGCAATTTAGATGGTCTCAAGGATGTCAATGATTTATATTAATCAAAGATACCAAATGAACTTGAGCCACAGCTTTGCACCAGATGTAACAGCATTTTGGAAGGTTCACAAGCAATCCCATTGCCTACAGTTTCCATTTTCCCTGAACAAAAGCTACTCCTGAAAAAAAAATGGGCTATATTAGGTGCTATATCCATTCATTTGGGGGACATTAAGAAACTGGTAAGTCTCCCAAAACAAGAGCTAATTTAATGAGACCCCAAAGGCCTGGAATCAAATGGGACAGCAGCTAGCAAACCTGACTCATTTACTCTCAGAAAGGGCTGTTTGCTCATGGGGAAGCTGGACTGATAGGGAAGATGTGAAAGAAGACTCTCTGGTGTGGGGACTGGAAACTCAGCACCTGGTACTCCATCAGTGTTGCTTTTCTTTGCTGTGTTTTAGTGCTACATTATAATGGACTTTAATGGAACCCCGTGTTTGAATCCAAAGAAGATGAGAAAAAAAGGTCAAATTTTAACTAGTCTTTGTTTCTGTTGGGGGTTATCTTTTCTCTCTCGGCACACAGTTCATTCCAGATAACAATTTGTCCCTTTAATTTTAAGAATGAAGAAGGTGTTTTCTAATTCCATCCATTTGCATGCAAAATTCAAAATGTCATTTTTTCCCACTGAGTAGTACTCTAATGTGTAAATGTGCCACATTTTCTTTATCCATTCTTTTTTTTTAAATTTATTTATTTATTTATTAAAGATTTCTGTCTCTTCCCCACCGCTGCCTCCCCT
>NW_026068182.1:893638-948118 GCF_014885135.2 Alexandromys fortis
AAAAGAGAGCATCTTCAACAAATTGTGCTGGCAAAACTGGATGTCAATCTGTAGAAGAATGAAAATAGACCCATATCTATCACCATGCACAAAACTCAAGTCCAAGTGGATTAAAGACCTCAATATCAATCCAAACACACTGAACCTGATTGAAGAGAAAGTGGGAAGTACTCTACAAC
This sequence comes from Alexandromys fortis, assembly GCF_014885135.2. NCBI lineage: Eukaryota > Metazoa > Chordata > Mammalia > Rodentia > Cricetidae > Alexandromys > Alexandromys fortis. The sequence goes on from NW_026068182.1 coordinate 893,818, forward strand.
ACGTGGGCACAGGAGACCACTTCCTACGTATAACCCCAGCAGCACAGACAGTAAGGGCCTCAATGAATAAATGGGACCTCCTGAGACTGAGAAGCTTCTGTAAAGCAAAGGACACTGTTGCTAAGACAGAAAGGCAACCAACCCACTGACTGGGAGAAGATCTTCACCAACCCCACAACTGACAAAGGTCTGATATTTATCCATTCTTTAGTTGAGGGGCCCTGGGCAATAGAGGAGAGGGGCCCCAATCTTGATTTGCCCTGTAGTAAGACTGATGATTATCTTAAATATCACCATATAACCTTCATCCAGCAACTGATGGAGACAGAGGCAGACACCCATATCAGAACCCTAGACTGAGCTCCCAAAGTCTAGTTGAAGAGTGGAAGGAATAAGAATATGAGCAAGGAGATCAAGGCCATGATCAGTTCACCCACTGAAACAGTTTGCCTGAGCTAATTGGAGCTCACCAACTCCGGCGGGACTAGGAAGGAACCAGAATAAGACCAAACTAGTTCCTCTGAATGGAGTTGACAATTGGATGGCTGGGGCAGACTGAGGGGCCACTGGCAGTGGAACCAGGATTTATCCCTACTGCATGTACTGGCTTTTGGGGATCCTAATCTCTTTGGATAAATACCTTGCTCAGCTGATTGAGGAAGGTCATTGGTAATAAACAAACTGCCTTGGCCCATTTTGATAGGCCATCCCTTAGGTGGGTGGAGTAGGCAGAACAGAATGCTGGGAGGAAGAGGAAGTAAGCTCAGACTCGATAGCTCTCCTCTCTGGGGCAGACGTCTCAGACAGAGGCCATGCTCCCCTCTCCAGGCCAGACACCATGAAGCAAGCTGCCAGGTCAGGCATGCTGAATCTTTCCCAGTAAGACTGATGCTACACATATTATTAGTGATGGACTGATTGGGATATGAGAACTAGCCAGTAAGGGCTAGAGCTAATGGGCCAAGCAGGCTTTAAAAGAATACAGTGTCCTTTTAATTATTTTGGGGCATAAGCTAGCAGGCGGCTGGGGTGCTGGGGATGCAGCCCCGTGCTCCAATTACAACATTCAGCCTAGATAAAGTAGGGAGCTCCTTGGACCTTCAACAATGCAATGTGCCTTATCCTCTCTGAGGATTAGATGGGGTGGGGTAGGACGATGGGTAGAGGAAATGGGAGGAGGGGAGTGAGTAGGAACTTGGATTGGTATTTTTTTAAAAAAAAATCTAATAAATTTTAAAAAAAAGAAATTTCAGGTCAAAAAAAAAAAGACTACAGAAGGTGTTGTGTGCTTTCAGTTCTTCCCTAATCCCTCCTTCTGGCAATGTAAATATGAAGCAGCTGGACCTGGAATAGTTTTAGCTATTTTATTTTCATCCTCATCTTGAAATACTATTTATATTTAACATTTCTCTTTATTAGCAAATGTAATATAGAAACTCCCTTGCCATTCTCCTGAGTAACCTCAGATTAAGGAGAGAGCTCATATTTTCTGCAGATGCCTTATGGCTATTCCTAATTTTTAAAAGCTGATATTTATAGTAACAGAATAAAATATACTTTATACCAAACAAATTATATGTCTTTTTAAACTGGGCACTCAGACATACTCCAATACCATTACTTTCAAAGTTATATATTGTATTTGCCCTTAATTAATGCAAAATAAAGCAATAGTCTTCGAAACTGTGAGGACAAGAGGGAAAAATATTAACCTGAAAATACCTGTGTCCAAATTGTGGCCTACTTAGAGTGTATTTCAATTTTAGAGAAGTTTGTGTGGGGGAAAAGAGAGAGTTGCATGGTAAAGACAGATATACGATAGAATTCTGTGTATTTATATTGCTTTCACTTCTTATTATGTTCAAAAAAACACCAAAAGTTAAAATAAACAGCTACTGTGTATTGAATACCTAATCTACACCAGAAATTCAGTTTTGCCTTTGTAGTGGATATTAGTTCCCTTGTGTGATAGCTAATGAATCTTAGAAGCACAGTTGTGGTGTCCTTCACATCTCAAGTTTCTCTTAAGCTGTGTGGTATTGAACAGGTCAGTAGCCGTCCCAAATATTCTAAATAAAAAAGGACTATTATTTTTACCTTTAAAACATTTAGAAGTTAAAATAAAAACTAGATATGAAAGCACAGGTAGATAACAAGCTTTGCATTGTTTCATAACTCTTGTAACCTCTTGATACGTCCTGAGTTTAAAGTCTGACCAGAGGGTAACAGAAAATTACTACTCTGTAGACTATTACATGGTTATTGGAAAACTTAAAATATACTGGTAAGAAGAGTGCAAGTCATGAAAGAAGCAGAAAAGGAATATAAATTTAATGTAGATAGTTGAGTCGCTGTTAAGCGGATATGGTTCAGTATAAAAGAGAAGTCAAGGAGCTTTGAGCACCACCACACCTGGCTTGGGTCTGGAGTCTGTCATTTATTTATCTACGTGACTTGTGTAATCTCTCCTGGCCTTGAATCTTGCCTTGGGAAAATGGAGATTGTCTTCACTCAGGGTTGTTGTAAAAACTAAATGAGATAAGGCAGTTGAAGGATTTAGCACAAAACCCTGAACCTAGTAAGTATGTAAGAAATGATTGCTATTTGGTCCAAAGGATTATTGTCTTTTTGAAAGCCATTCTTGAGAAATCAAGTCAGGTGAATAAACCAAAAGACTTTACTTAGACTATCAGGTCCATCCATGCAGCACTTTGCCAGATCTTTGAGTCACAGTCTATATTTTCACAAGGTCATGTAACAATTCATGAACATACTCAAATTGAGGTCAAACCTCCTAAGATATTCTTTGCTGTCACTGCTTTAAGTGTGGTATAACACCAGCATAATGAATTCTGGCTTACCTGCAACCCTGTACTATAGCCATGTGTTTGTTAGGGAACCAGGAACTCTGATGTTCCACTGTTACTAATGACAACAGAATCAGCCACAAGGCCAGGAATACAGAAAATGTTCAACACAAATACTATCACTTTGGCTGGCCTTAATTCCCTGATAGTTACTAGATTAGAAGCAGTAAGTTTTTATTGCATTTTATTTTATTTTATTTTATTTTGGTTTACTCAAATATCACTTAATGTTCCTATATAAGAGATTTTGTTAGGAGGATTTAATGACACTAAGTTTGTATTTAGATGTAAGAAATACTGATTCACACTTCAGCCACTTTATCAATTTGCATAATTACAAACTACCAACTGCCTACACATCTTAAGTGGCAACCAACACAAAAGCATAGCTATCAAATCTTGCCTTACAGAAAATGCATCATTTCCCACCATAAGATGGGAGAACTGTTTAATCTTGATATGACTATGACTAATGATAGCAGTTTAGAGATTTCCTAAACTGCTGTCTTTTTCCTCTGGGCTACCAATATCTTGTTTCTAGAAGACTAATACAAGGATACCCTCATTATCTTGACCTCCCCAAATGCAGCCAAGCTCTCATAGAAGCAGTAAGCTGAGCAATCAGGGTGAAATACAACACATGTAGTCATGGAGGGTTCTGGAAATCAGCAAGAACTTTTGCTGAGTGTTGTTTGCCTTAGAGTGTAGCAGCAGGATCCAAGGAGCTCCAAACATATGAACATTAGCCAGAAAAGAAGAAAATCTTGGAAAATATCTGCAAATAAAAATTAGATAGAAGTCGTTCATCCTTTATTTCTAATCCTACAAGCAGCATCGATGGTGGGGCAAAACTCAACTCATCTTAGAATTTAATGTGACCTAGTACCTAGTACCCAGAAAATAGTCCATAAATGGATATGCTTCTTTGAGGCTAAGTGTTGTCGTTACTTTTCTATTGCTGTGATAAGACACAATGAACAAGGCAACTTCTAAAATGGTTTATTTTGGAGCTTGCAGTTTCAGGGCTTGAGCCCAGAACCATCATGGCAGGGAACATGGCAGCAGGCAGGCAGGCATGACACTGGAGCAGTAGTTGAGAGCTCACATATTGTGACAAAAGCATGAGGCAAAAGGAACTAATTGGGAATGGAGTGGGCTTTTAAAACTGTTAAGTCAATCCCCAGTGATACAACCACTTCAAGAAAAATATACTCCTTATTTTTTCCCAAATAGTTCCAACAACTGAGTACCACATTCAAACATCTGAGTCTATGAATGTGGGCCATTCTCATTCAAACCACCGCATTAAGTAATATTTTTAGGAACCCTCTTGTTTTAGGCATCTTTTGTCGTTTGCATTATACTTGCTTTGCTTTCAGGATATTAAGAAATCTCCCACCCACGGAGACAGTGGGGCTGATCTATTGGGAGTTCACCAAGGCCAGCTGGACTGTGACTGAAAAAGCATGGGATAAAACCGGACTCTCTGAATATGGCGGACAATGAGGGCTGCCAAGAAGCCAAGGACAATGGCACGGGGTTTAGATCCTACTTCATGTTCTGGCTTTGTGGGAGCCTAGCCAGTTTGGATGTTCACCTTCATAGACATGGACGGAAGGGGGAGGACCTTGGACTTTCCACAGGGCAGGGAACCCTGACTGCTCTTTGGACTGGAGAGGGAGGGGGAGAAGGGAGGGAGGAGGGAGAGGGAAATGGGAGGCTGGGAGGGAAATGGGAGGCGGGGAGGAGGCGGAAATTTTTTTTTCAATAAAAAAATTATATTAAAAAAATCTTTTTGAATTTTAACCATTGTTAGAAAACTTAAGTGGCCAATGTTCAGAGTAATCTTTGTATAATGTGGAATTACCACATTAGTTTTGTAAACTTGAAAGTGAGACAATACATACAAAGATGTGTGATTGAAAAGATGACAGCAAGAACAGATGAGGACTAGAGAGATGGTAGATCTACAGGCTTTATTTGGCACTCTGCTAAAGATCAGACACATGGGAACTAGAAGGATCAGTGACAGGACATAGCCTTATTAGTGACATTCGGAGTCACTCTCATACTTCATGTGGAACAGTTATCAAGAGCTTTTAAAATTTAGTTTCAAGGCTGAATATGATAAAATACATACATGTGTATGTACAATTAATATATGCTACTAAAAATAGTTCTCATCCTCAAATGGACATAAATATACTATTTTTTAGCCTTTCTAGAGCTTGCTTTGATGGCAGCTAGGAGGTATTTTTAAATAATTTAGTAAGCAAGACATATATATTATTCTGCTGTTTAAATAACACCAATTTCTGAAGTATGTATATCCTTTCCAAATAGGTGTGAGTGTATTAGCTGCTCAAACCTGTCTTATCTGAGTGAAGTATAAATTTAAGCATTTACTTAATTAAGTGCAAATATCCTAGGACTTTAATAATAAATTGTTTACACCAGACTGAGAAAAGACCCCCAGAAACATAGACAAGGGTGGGGATAGTTTCAATTGTGTGATATAGACTTAGATTTCATGGCAATGGGTAAAGATATTTTAAAATCCCTTGGCTTAATCTTTAAATAAAGTGTAAAAATCACAATGGGCATTCAATATTCACATAAAGCAACTACAATTCCAAAATCACAACTACTAATTAGGTCATTTCAAAGACGTTTCCTTTACTCTTGAAATAATTTCTTTTGAACTTTAGCTACCAAGATAAAATTACAAACCAAAGTTCGGTGTTAGATATTTTTTCTATGAAAATATTGATTATTCTCTTGAAAAACCCTTCAAAATAGCTACTGAAATTTATTTCAGTCTATAATAAAAAAACTAATACATATCTACATTCATTTTTCATTTTTCATGGTGAGTAAGGGGAAGAGTTGTCATCTTAATCAATCCCTTTGAATACAAAGCAACAGTTGTATCATTTACCTACTCAAAGCACGTGATGCCGTAGGTAGAGTCACTTAAGTCTATTAAGCAAATACACAACAAGGTTGGATATATGATACATAGAAAACCATTACTGAGATGAATCTAAGATAGCCTTAACAACTGTTGTGAGATTTGATGAGCCAGACTTCTGGTAGATAGATACTAAATACAAAGAGAAATAAAACTTTGTCAGGCATGCTTACTATTTGAAAAAATGCAGAGAAATATAGTGTTTTAATTTTGTCTTTAATAATAAAATATGTTCCAATAGCAACAACTAACATCAATTAATGTCTTTTATGCTCCAAATATTCTTTAATCTGTACAATCTTGTGAGTTAGATACTGTTATTTTTACAGGCTTGGAAACTGAGCTCTAAAGACCAAATGATATAGCCATGTTTGTAGAGCTCACCAGTTGGAAAAAATGCTGCTGGAATCAGCATGTGGTGTCAGGGGTGTTATTTACTTGGCAGAATCCTATCATTTATATGTCTTTTGAAGATGCCAAAGGTGTTTTACATGTGCATATTATTTTATGTTTGCAGTACCCACAGAAAAGTGTCTTCAGTTAGAATCTGAACGAAGTCAGTAAAGTCATGAATGTGGTTCTGGGAATATATTGTCAGTCTGTGGGCCTTGTGCTGGCCCAATTTTGTGCCCATTCATCCCAACTCAGAATGAACAAGGCTGTGACATATTTCATTCTCAGTTTTTCTGAAATTATTGAAGGAAGAACACAATTTGAAGCCTTTGGGCTTGAAATCTACAAATTAAATCTACTAAGTCTTTGGGGTTCAAATCTACTAATCAGATATACTCTTTTAATACATTAGTTTGAAAGCAGACACTTCATTTTAAAACCTCATTTTTCTGCAATAGATTTGCCAAGGAAATGGAATATTTGGCAAATGAAATGATGGGGCTTACAATTCAGTGTGATTGCAAAAGAAAACCAAACTATATAGTGAGCTGTATTTTTATAAAATTTAAAATAGAAAGTCTTTCAGGAGATTCATAATTAATCACTAAGATGTAAAATAATAAATATTAAAGATAGTAATTCTTCAAAATTTTCAGAATAATGATATATTTAAGGGAGCTTCAATGAAAATCGGTTTAGAGATTATAGAAAACACATTTATGAAGCCAGTAAAACAAATCAACATCTAGATTTGTCTTACTAAAGTTTTAATTTTTTTTTAGCATAGATGTGACCATAGTGGAATTTTTGCAAGTATGGTGGTTTGAATGAGTATTGTCCCCCTACCCCCATAGGTTCATATGTTTGAATGCTTGGTCCCAAGATGGTGGAAATGCTTGGAAAAAAATTAGATGGTATTGCCTTGTTGGAGGGAGTGTGACACTGGGGGCAGGCTATGAGGTTTCAAAAGACTCTTAAAATCCCCAGCCATCCCCACTATGCCTCTCTGCCTCATGATTGCAGATCAAGACATGAGCTCTCAGCTACTGCTGCCATCCTTCCCACCATGGCAGGCATGGACTTTAATTCTATAGAATCATGAGCTCCAGTTCAAGCTCTTTCTATAACTTGTCTTGGTTCTGGTGCCTTATCACAGGGATAAAAACCTAAGACAGTAACAGTCTTTTTATTGAGTCAACCTTTCAGGAAAATCACTTGCTATGAATCTTATTTTCAAAATTCATTGCTGATTAGAGAAACTAAAAAGAAATAAATTACCAAAGGCTGATACAATCTATTCATCACTTTGATGCCATGTTTCTGCATAAAGCTGCTACTGCACCAGCAAATCATAATTTACACACTCTTTCACACAATGATTTTTGGTGAAAGGGAAAAGTTATTCTCCTTTCATAACAACTGTGTCAATGTGTTCCACTTTTATAACTGTGAAATCCCATAATTCTGACAGAAAATTGATTGGACCTGAGTTCTAGTTACTCTCTGTAGACTATGTCTGTACCTTTCTGGTATCTAGAGAAGTGTGCTGGGGTGAGCTTTTATAGATTTAGTTTTCTGTCAAACATCATTGGAAACTGAGCTGCTTGCCATATTTTAGCACTTCATAATTTACCTAATATTTTATACTGTATGAAGACAGTGTTCCCATTGTCATTGAATATTCTTATTCTTTCTTTCTTTGCTCTACCTCATTACACTCCTCCCTCTTCCTCACTATTTTCTCTCTCCCATCCCCCCTAATTATCCCTATTCCTTTTACTTTCCTTCACTCCTCTCTCCTCAGAAAGAATATCTATATACTACTAAGATATTTGGAAAAAAATTGTGTGCCATGGCAAAAACACACACAACTGGTATGACCAAAATAGGGGTTATATTTGTCATTCACACACAGAGGAGATTTCTAATTTGCAATTACCTGCCAGTATTTTTTTTTTTTTTTGGTTTTTCAAGACAGGGTTTCTCTGTAGCCTGTCCTGGAACCAGCTCTTGTAGACCAGGCTGGTCTCGAACTCACAGAGATCTGCCTGCCTCTGCCTCCCAAGTGCTGGGATTAAAGGCATGCGCCACCACCGCCCGGCCCCTGCCAGTATTTTGCTTCAAAGAATGAATAGATGTTTTAGTCTCTTAATAAATTCTATTTTTTATTATTCTGTAGCTACATCTTTCTATGTGATTTCAATTTATTATTTGTTGGTTTATATTTTTCTATAACTTTCATAAAGAATGCCCACTTTAATGGAGAGATGCACCAGTTTTTTATGAATGAACTACCATGAAGTCATTTCTTGATTGTTCTTCCAGTGTCTATGTAGATTTTGGTTGTGTGCATATGGTTAAATAAATCTTACTGCAATGCACAATAGTGTCATCTACAACCAATTACCATTAGCAATTGCTTTGTAAACACTCAACAATGAACCAATTTATTTTAGTGAATAGAGTCTGTGTCAGTCCAACATTAAGTTAAAAAATAGCATGGAAGCACCTCAACCACAGTAGTTCTTAATTGCTACTCAATTTGCATAATTTATACAAATTAATGTAGACTCAATAATTAGCATTTTCATATGGTTTATTGGAATCTAAAAGGCATAACAGTATGGTCTGTTAGCAATCTGAACATGTTCAAACAATATGTCTTGTGAGTCACTGGCATCTCAAGTTAGCTCTGCACAAAACTGGAATCAAGAAAACATACATATGCCAGTTTGTGTGTTCTGTCTATGCCATGATATTGGATCTAGGTTTCAATGATATACTTTCAGGTGATAACAATTAAAAACTACCATTAAAGAATATTGACAACACTTGTATAAATACAATGGACATATGCTATTCCAACATTTTATGCCCTTTTAAAGGAAAATTCATATTTTTAAATATTTATTCTTTCCACATGTGTATGCAATTATTGTAACATAAATAAGCAAAAAGTTGTGAAAAATATAGCAAAATTGTACTAATTTAAACTCAGCTAGATCTCTAGTAATATGAAGACAGATATTGCTAATTTACTTTGTGTATAGATATTGCACAGACATAATATTTCCAATTATTAAGAAAATGGAAAAGTGCTCACCTTTTATGCCACTTAATAATCTATAAGAGCTTTCATATTTATCTGGAATACTTTTCTCTGTCCCATCTGGTTCCACAGGACTATTTTCTCTCCCACCTACTGGAATTATAATTATGAAATAATCATTTGGAGAATTAATATTAATTATAATTATTTGGCCTATTAGCTCTGGCCTATTATTAACTAGCTCTTACAATTAAATTAACCAATTTCTATTACTCTATATTTTACCATGAAGCTCATGGCTTGTTACCTCACATCTTGCTTTCCCAGTGCCTGTTACCATCTTCCAGTCTCTGCCTTCCCTTTATCTTTGCTTGGATTTTCTGCCCAGCTCTATTCTTCCTGGCTATTGGTCAAATCAACTTCTTTATTAACCAATGGTAATAAAACATATTCACAGCATAAAGAAGGACATTCCACATCATCTCCCCATTTTTGTCTAATAAAAGGAATATTTTAACTTTAAGATATTAAAATTACATATTAAAAACAGGTATCAAGCAAGAATTATAGTTATATTTAATCTATTTGTATTTGAGGGAATTAACGAAAACATTCTGTCATTTCTTTTATAAAGTTTCATATATATTTTATCTTTTATCATTACTAAGGAAAGTTATAATTATAGCTATCTATCTTCAATTCCATCAAAGAACCCAGAAGGATATAATATTACCCGAGTAAATAGAAAGTACAGTGCAAACAACTTCCAAAACTCTGGAAATGACAGAGATATCTGGCTGCTTACATAGTCACCCAAAATTCTTCTATAACATTAGGGCATCCATATTCAGTATATAGGCCTAGAGTATCTGGTAGACTTTTCAATGAAACAGGACATTTGAAAGACTCTCTCAACTATTTTGAAAAAATTCATCAGTTGCTTTCTTCTGTGTCTTATAGAATGACAGTCATACTCTTCTTTGAAGCAGGAGCCCTGAAGGACTGTCCCATCTTGTTTTGACAAATTCAGCAATCATTTTCCACTAGGTCATGCATGTCCAGTTCATACAACATACATCAAGTAGTCCAGGCAAGAGCAGTTTCTTGCACAAATGGTCAGCCTTGCCACACTGAAAGAAAACTCCATAAGGAGCTTCTTTGATGTCTGTCATTCTCTTGAAGTAATTGGTGCTGCCAGGAGCAGATATGTAACACTGTTAAGAAAAGTCTAAGTTCTTAAATCATTTTAAATGCCATATTTTGTAGGTCTTTGAAGTGTTTGAAGATAACCTATCTATCTGAAATATATCTCTGTGTATCTCAAAAACCTAACTAACAGGTCTATCTGCTATAGGAATTCCTACCTCCAGTAGCCTTCAAGTTACCTGCCCACTTGTGCATAGCTTCTTATACTATATATGTTGATGTAAAGCCTGCGTCCAGCCTCTCTTTTCTGGCTGTGGGATTCGGTTGCTGTTCCCCATTCCAACAGATGACTGTAATCTGTAAGTCTACACCTAAATATATAGCCTTCTATTATACCCAAATTATGAACTAGTGTGGGATTTATTTTAAGCATCCTTCTTTATCTCTAAGTTTTATTTTATAGATGCCTATTAATTTGTATTTCTTAACTGTACATTACATTTTTAAATGTGCTGCATAAGCATAATATGTTTTTTTAATTTATTTATTTTACACCCCAATCACAATTTCCCTTACCTCCTCTCCTTCCATTTCCTCCCCCTCCTTCCCTCTGGCCCCATAGAATTCTCCCTCCACTTCCCCTTGCCCCCCCCCATCCAATCCTCTGTTTCTGTCAGAAAGGGGCAGGCCTCCCATGGGTATACAAAGCATGACATATCAAGGTGTAGTAAGACTAAGCACCTTCCCTTTTATTAAAGTTGGGCAAGGTGATTCAGTATGAGGAATAGGGTTCCCAAGAACCAACCAAAGCATTAGGAACAGTCCCTGTCCCCACTTTTAGGAGTCCTATAAGTAGACCAAGCTATCCAACTGTCACACATATGTAGAGGGCCTATATCAGTCCCATGCAGGCTCCCTGGTTGTTGTTTCATATTCTTGAGTTCCTTTGAACCCAGGTTAATTGATTCTGTTGGTATTCCTATGATGTCCTTGACCCCCCTGGATAAGCATAATATGTTAAACAAGAGTAGAAATATACATCTAGTGCAATAAAATTTATCTTAAATTTGTATCAATATACAAAAATCCTTTAAAGTAGAACAGAAGCATATATACAGTTTAACAAACAACTTTAAATTTGTATCACTATAACAAAATCCATGTCAATTCAAAATATCTGAGATTAATAGTTGTCTTTTATACCTATAATCCTCTATTTCCTTAAATATAACAAACATACATAATGTACCAAACAACCAAAGACCATCTGTATCCCCCTAAACTCTTGGGAATGAGGACGTTATTTTCTCCAAACTTCTACCTGTTTCTATGGGCAGAGAATCTTTGGGTCCCTGATAAAATTTTGAGATAATGACCAAGTCCTGGGAGGACTAGTAGTAACCTTTGTTGATAGATGTCACCTGTCAAGTTTTAGGAGGTCTCACTTCATAAAAGCTGGTCCATCTTAACCTGGGATGAATTCATAGCCCCTTGCTTTCTGTGGAAACAAAAGAAAAACTACTTCTTCAAAACAATACATTTTTAAGTTTAACTTTATCAATAGAATTTTTGAGTTTTGTTTTAAGGTTAAGGCATTTTAAAAATAATTTGGTTGGTATACTTTATGATTCTCTTTTTAATTCTGGTCTCTTAGAAGCCATCCTTTGCTTTTCAGCAAACAAAAAAATTTAAAATCAACACAATACTATACAGGATCTGGACTCCCTGTGTACTTTTTATCTTTATGTAGGTTTTTTTTTTAATTTTACTTTTATTGTATCTTTAAAGACTTTATTTTTTAAATTTATTTTTATAACTGTCTATACTCATTTTTCTCTGACTTCAAAGCCTATATATTTTTTAAACACATTGTGACATGTTTAGAGAGCTTTTTCATATGAATCTGTCATTATTGTTTATCTATAACCATTTTTGATCACTGTTTTAAACTGGTAAGCAAGCATGACTAGGACCAAAGTGGCCACTTTGGCTGTTGGTTCAAGCCCTACTTATTTTTTTTTAAGATGGTCAAGGTAGAAAGGAGCATCATGCTTACCACCCCCACCCAATGCTGCTGACAGGTAGCATGTAGCCTCCCCATAAACATTTTTTGTCTGTATTAGCAAATGCTAAATCTGCCAAATAGCATGAAGCTGAATAGTCTCTATATACAGAGACCCATGTGAGACTGTGAAAACCTACCATGAGGCTTAGCTCATGGCAGTTAGCAGCCGGTTCCATTTTGCAGGCAGCTGTAGGGAGCTGTGACTCTCTGCTATTTCTGGCATGAGACTGAGAGACTAGGAAGCCAGTGTGTCTCCATTTCTGTGCATTCAGAACCTTTTCTTTAAAACCTTTTCAGGCCCTACAAAAATTTGAGAGCGCCATGTTGGTCATCATTTGTATCTGGAAAGGTTTTTTCATCCCATCTGTTCCCACCGGACTGGTTTTGTTCCCATCCGGTGGTCCTTGCATCTGCAGTTACAATCCTCTCATATCTTAGCTAGGGTATTTTAGGTACAAAACTATCCTCCAGAAAGGACAGCTATTGCAATAATCTCAGTAATTTGCCAATTACCTATGTTGAGTTTGTTCTTGTGGGTTGTTGTTTCATTTTTGCTTGTGTTACTACCTTTTTTCTTCTGCACAATACTTGATAATTGTTCTTATGGTATTTAGCTTTATGCTAGGATTAGAACCTTCTTATTATAAAAAAAGGGGGGTAACTGTTGGAGGATTTCAATCCCTTTAGTCAATGACATTTGGGGGTTACAAGCCCTAGGGTGAGGTCTTATCTGCATAACCTTAAACACTTAAAAATCTGAACACTTAAAAGCCAAGGGGAAGAATCTCCCTTGCTCTCATGCTAACTCATTTGTTTGCGTGGTTGGAGCCAGAGGAAGGAGTGGTTGGATCAGCTGCTGGATCGCGGTGGTATCTAATCTGTTCTGTATCATGAGTGTTTACTTAAATAAATTCTTGAGACCCTTTTAATAGACTCACATGGTTTCATGTATCATTGATATATNATTAACCCTAAGGATGTCACAACTCCATTACACATATGAAGAGCCTGAGTCTTTTGTCTCCTGTGTAAAGCATGCACTCCTGCATAAGTGACTACATTCTTATATTCTTTATTCCACAGCAGCACTCTGTGTAGCTTCCTTTAAGAAGAAACCTCATGTTTTAGAACTCTAAACACTTTCTGACTGCATCTGCCCTATAGCAATAGCAAATGAAGCACATATTTCCAATCTGCTCTTCACCTTGCATTTTACCTGAATATTAGGGGCTCTGAAACAGGAGATTTTATTTTATTTTGGATCAATACTAAATTTAATTTCCTTCTTTTCTGAAGTTGAATATTTAATCCTCCCAGAAAATAGTGTTCTCAGACTATTTCAGAAAAGAAGGCAAATGACTCAGCACCTGTGTTTGCCTCTACGTCTCCCAAGGTGCATTTAATGGCATGTCTTTTGCCATGTATTTCTTTGTGTTAGTATTTTAATATATCTTTAATGATAAAAACCCACTTTAATACACAGAGACTAATTGTGTATTAAAAATAACTGTGAAATAACTGAATGATCATTGTTCTGTGTGTGAAGTAACAAAAGAGAAAAAGCTAAGGCAAATTTACTATTAGTTTCCATTTTTCTTCTTCTTGGTTCTGATAGCAGTGAGTTGTGTGCCCTGAAGAAGCATCAAGCTTCTGATAAATATAAAAGATTGAGTGAGCACTAATAGGTAGTGCTAAGTTTTCAGTGTTCCTGTAAAGTTGGTCTAGTATATCTATAGGCCTTGCTTGTTGCAAGCCAATTTATCTCACACAAAGTCCAATATACTCATTTAACTATGCATGACACTGGATTCCCCTCTGATTTCAAAGCATCCAGTCTGATACATTTGAAACTGAAGCATATCATGCTAGTTGTCAGCACCTGCTGGTGACATAGAAAACTGCAGCTTAACTAAATGAGATTATTTTTTAAAAAATATTTTTTCTTCTCTTATACAATATATCCAGACCGTAGACTCTTCTCCCTTCACTCCACCCAGTCTCTCCCAAACTCCCCTCTCCTCCAGAACTACTGCTCCTGTGTTTCCTTTCGGAAAAGAGCAGGCCTACCAGGAATATCAACAGAATAAAGCATAACTAAATGCAATAAGACCAGGTACAAACTTTTGGTATTATGTTTTTAAATGTTTTAAAAGTTGATAATTACTTGTCCCTCAGTTACACATTCGTATGTGGAAACTTTGATAATGCATAACACTTTGTAAGCAGCCTACGAAGAGGAAGCGGTGACTTAGAAGCTTTGCATTGGATTTCAATGTTTAGAATTCATTCATCTGAAAAGGGAAAAAACATGGAAGATGAACTGCTGTTTTGGAGTTATCAGCAAGTTAAAAAAATTACTTTGCATGTGGGCGACAGTTGTATGGATGGGTCTGTTTGTGGGACCCCTGGCAGTGGGACCAGGATCTATCCTTGGTGCATAAGCTGCCGTTTTGGAGTCCATTCCATATAGTAGGACACCTTGCTCAGCCTTGGAAAGGGGTTTGGTCCTGCCTCATCTCAATGTACCAGGCTTTGTTGACTCCCCATGGGAGGCCTTATCTTTTCTGAAGTGTGGATGGAGGTGACTTGGGGAAAGGAGGAGAAAATAGAGGGAAACAGTGGTTGGTATATAAAATTAATAGAAAAAAATCACTCCAAGGTAACATTCATCAGACTCAACAAATAAAAGTTTGCTGGATATTTTCATGATATAAGCTTATGTTCTAATGTCACTTATATTTATTAACTCCAGTATGTCTCGAGCATAGTGTTGTTCTATAATAGTAACAGTTACTAGACACTGAACATCTAGTTTTCATATGAAAAGTGGCAAACTTGCCCACTCATGACCTGATAATCAGAACATTCAGTATCGTAGTTGACGGTTCCTGGCTTTCCAATATGAGTCAAATATTACCTTAGGGTACTCTGCTGAAGACAAATATTCCAGTGCTCTCAGTTGCCTTGGAAAGTCATAGTTATTGTTAGTGCCACATACCAGACACTCTTTGAAGCCATTTCACATAGTATCATGTCCAGACCATCTAAATAACTTTTCTTTTAGGGTTTAAGAAAGGGATCCATGTACTAATGAAGGTGGCCTTGAGGCCTGAGTGGATGGCTCTAAAATCAGCTACCTGCTCATTTGCTGTTTCCTTGAGACCTGAGTGGATGGCTCTAGAACCAGCTGACTGCTCATTTGCTGTTCCCTTGAGACCTGAGTGGATGGCTCTAGAACCAGCTGACTGCTCATTTGCTGTTCCCTCATCCTTTCAGCAGCTCTAAGAAAGTATCTATATGGCTTCACTTCTCACAGCTGAAGACCAATGTTCCAGTTTTCTTTTAATGATCATTACGGCCACATGAAAACACGTAATGAATCTAGGAGCATTTTTAAAGGTACTTCATACTTTAGTCTTGAAGCCTGGGTATGATGGTACTAGAAACTTCAAAGCCAGTTTCCATGTGGTATGGAAACTGCTACCTATGACATAATTTATTTATACTTACAATATCATTAGACAATCTGTATATATCAAAAGCTCATTGTTAATAATCATTTTGCATTGAAGACAAGACAATCATGTTCATGTTCTGGAGTTCAGCTTCGATAAGTTAACAAGCACCAGTTAAGTAAACAAATGATTAAATTGAGAACAGGAATGTCAAGACATGCACAGTCTACTCATTTACTGAGTAGCCAATTGTTGAGGATAAATGTTTGCATATAAAAGCTCAATTTCATAGGCACAATAAATCTACCTGAAGAACCTCTCAATATGTGTGCAATGACAACAGACTGCCTTTTGTCATTATTGATTAAAGAGAATTTCAGTGGAATAGAAGGGCACTATTTGTTCACTCTTCCAAAGCCATTTTGTGTGGGGAAGCACACACAAAATATCCCAGATGCCACACTGTTCCACACTTCAGCTCATTCTCTTGAAACATATAACATGTGCAGTGCTTTCTGCATAAACCTGATGTTTGGTGGCATTTCAGATATGGAATCTGGGACCAAATTTGTTCTTGTATTATTTGAAGTCATTAGTCAGAACTTAAGAGATTAGAAGGGACTTAAAACTTAAAGGAAAATCCTTTAAATAATTATACCAGCATTGATTATGATTTTATATCAATCACTTGCAAGCTGGTGCGTGAATAGATGTGCTCAGATATGTACTTGAAGAAAACAACATTATGTTACACTATTATTGTCCTTAGAAAGGAAAATAATCAACTGAAAATGATTTAAACATAGGATTGGTTTCACTAGTTTCAAAAACCACGTCTATATATTTAAGGGCAAATACTGTATCTATGATTTTTATATCTCTCAATCATCCATTTGGCCCTTTATTCTTTATTTGCTAGAGGTAAATTTAAGAATTGACTATTCCTTAATAAAACCACAATAATGAAAATAATGGTGGTATTCTCTTCCATTATCTAATTTACTTACATTATTTAAAATTTACCAGCTCTCTGGTTACATTAGAATTGTGTACTTTTTGAAGGAACTACACAAAAGTGGTCTTCTGTGGCTTCAGTGCACAGCATCAAGGCACACTCGAGGCCATTGGCTCTCACTGCTGGTGACAGTGAGTTTGATCACTAGGTTAAGTCTGTGTCTTCCTGATATGTCTACTCTTGAGGCACTAAAGTTTTTTTCTTACAAGGCCTAGCTCACTGGCATTAATGTACTTCCAAGATATTTTAGTGTTCTGATATATTTCAAACATCCTTCTACTTGACAAGACTTGCCTCAAACAATTTTTACAGTAGCATATTAGAATGGAGCACATAAGCAAGTGTGTTGTGGATAACAAAATATAATTTTGTCAGATTTATAAAAAAACAACCAATGAGAACAAAAAGGAAGACTTGGAATTTGCTATTGTAATATGTTAGCACATGTATAGATTATAGCTATAGTTCAAAGCAGATGTATCTACATGTACACATATTTGTGTTTGCATTTTCAAACTCATGCTGACATAGTGTTCAAGAAATGATACCTGGACCCAAAAATGTACATGATTCCACACATCTTATTCTTTAACTACGACTTTCCTATAAAAGCAATCAGGAATTAAAAAATAATGATTCTAGGACTGAAACAAAGAAAATTTAAGATGATCTCAAAGTATCTTGATCAAGAAATGAACAATGTACTCAAAGAGCAAAAGGACATGACAACCAGACTGAAGTGTTTCCTAATGTTCAAGCCTGGAGCAATAGTGTTGACAAAAAATGAAACTGTGATATTAGATATTGCATTACAGTTATGTTTTTATAAAATTGGTATTAATTTTGCAAAATTAGTACTTATTTTCTTGCATAAATTTTCAACTACCTCAAACTTTAAAATAAATAATAGTAACAACATGTTCTCACTCATTAAAACAAGAATATACCCTTTAGAGAACTAAGCTTAAACAGGGAATATTTTGTGAGTTTTTTGAACCAAATGTTAGCTTTTTTCCTAATTCCTGTTTGATTTCTGCCAATGCCTTGTCACACACCAATGTTCATTTTATTGAGTCAAAACTGTTAGTTACTATGATTGTTCTGGGAAATAGCTGATGCTTATACTGGGTCCAACAAATTTTCAAGCTGTGTTTATTGTGCTTTGACAGTGCAAAGGGATACAGGTCTGCACTGTCAGATTTCACAATTCAATTGCTTTTCCTAATGTTTTAAATTTTTACAATTATGGCTTAGTGTGATTCGTTTTAATAGTGCTATAAAACACCTATATTATCTTACTACATTAAATTTATATCTCTTTATAGCTTGATCTATAAGTAAATATGGATGAATTCTAAAGCTAAAATCATAATACATACTTTATGCAGTTTCCTGTCCTAATTACTTAAATGCAAATTATTTATAAATAACATAGCCAGGTTTCAAAATCTGACTAATAGTGCCATTGTCTTTTAAGAGTCAGCTCATTCACTAGGCTGAGGTTATCACCACATACTTATATAATGGTAACTTAGCGATAAGTGTTACAATTTTGTTTGTGCTTATAAGCTTTAATATCAGTCAGACCTTTTTGATTAAAGTCAATATTAGCTATACAATATTGACATTGGCTGGAGTTCAGATTTTAAATGTTGTGTCAAAGCTTTTTCAATGTCTTATGTTTGGTAATAGAAAAAAAGAGGAAGTTATCATATATGCTACAGACCTGATACAGATCTCCCCAACACACACACATACACACACACACACACACAAATGCTCACAGATGAAAACTTGTACTTACTTGCTTTCATACCATTGCCAGAGCCAGTGTTTCTACCAGAATTATTTTTCCCAATAGAATCACAATCTCTTGTTCTCCATTATAAGCTACAATTACAAATTTAGTCAAACCTTTTTAACAGTCAATTTACCTTAAAAAAAACATTAGAAAATTCATTTGACCTAATTTATCACAATCTGCTACTTTAAAAGAACATGTAACAGAAAGAAGCTTGCATAGCATTTGCCAACCAAATAGATCCACTGCTTTAGCAATGACAATTCCAATTGGTAATGTGGTAGTACAGTCCCCGGTAAAGAGAAAGGGAACCTCAGTTTGCCAGGACTTCTATGCTGCCTCTTGCATGCTCTATGGAAGATAAGACATGTGTAGGCTAGATATCTAAAGTTTTTTGTGTTTATGTATGAAACCCTGATGATGGGAAAATACTCTTTATACCTGGCCTTTAGTCCTAGAATTATTAGACTTTGTCTCTGCATTTTCTTTAGAAGTCGGAAAATTCTGGGCATATTTGCATGACAAAATGTTAATGGAAAACAAGTGTCCAGAAATCTTCTTTCATGAATCTTTATTTTTGAAAGTGTTTTATATTGGGGAAGGCATGGTGATGAAAAAATATCTCAACTCTACAGCCAAATTAATGAGTTAGACTGACACTTTCGAAGTAATTTCCCTTGGGAATTTCTTACGGCACACTTGGAAAAACAGATTTTAATATTTAGTTCCTGGGGACATATTTATCTAAAGGAAATAGAAGAAATGTGAAGCAAACGGAACTCTTATCTTCCCCAAACAGAATATTTTCTGGAAAACATAAAATCATAAAAATATGTTTGAAAGATTATTTAGAATGGGAAAATTCAAATGGAAAAGCAAAAAACACATTACCTAGAAAATAAATAAATAAACAACAAAATAATACAGTACTTTATTGTCTTTATTTTAAATGTTGCTTTCTCATATTAAAGGGCTAGTTTACAGTTCATGGGGTAGCAGTGGGAATACAGATCATTGTCAGACTGCCATAAATCACCACCACATGCACCTACACTCATGTACTCTCACCTGGGCTTCAAGAGAAGTATACACAGTACTGAGACAGTTAACAGTAAGTTTAAATGGCAAGGAGCATGGTTCTTCCATGGTGTCTGGTGCTTTGAATGAGACTCATGATGTTTCATAACAAAGAGCCCCTTTGGAACTACTTTTCCAAGGCAGTACTTTTCTAAGGCAGTACTCAGACTTTTCCAAGGCAGTACTCATACTTCTTTCTCTTTGTCCCACCTCCTTATATCCACCCAAATGGTTAGCCCAGGGAATATGTCATTAGTTTCTCAATCTGGCTAGGCTGGATTGGAGGACTTTCTGGAAGGGTGACAAGGCTGAAACTTTTGCTATAAACAACATGAAAGAGAAAGAACAGTTATACTTCACTTTGCAACTTGTCTAATGTAAAAGCTGCCAAAGAAGAAAGATTAATATTTTGAAATTATTTTATGAACAATTTTTGCATGAAATCAAACAAAGAATGTTTCATCTTTGATCCCAATTTCAAAAGTTTCTCATAAATGGTTTCTAACATCTTTATCTGTGCTATAAGAGCGCTATTTTCCCTTGAACTACACGGTATATAATTGAAGGCAGAGTTGTAAATTACACAACCATCTGTCCTTAAGTTGTCACAAATCATACATGGAAGAGCATATGTATAATGAGAATAGACTAACAAACTTTTTAGAGTTTACATGTGTCTGAGTTAATTAATCCTGTATCTCACACATTTCCAAGATTCTTCAACAATATGTTTGATGAATTGGTTTAATTACATGATGAATGTGTATGGAAGTAGATGGTTTATAAAGTCACTGTTAGATAGCCAAAGAGTTGCAGTTGACTTGCCATTTATTTTAAAATGTATATAAACACACGTATATATGTATATATTTGTATGTGTATATTACAGAGAATTTAGGTGGTATAAGTCTCATTCATTTTTTCACCTTGTTATCAATGTTGACGGTGATTATTAACATGGTTATACTTTGATATTAATGGAAATGTAGAAGAATATACATTATCATCATGTTCCTCAAACGATGGTAGGGTATAATGCTTTCATCACTAATATTGAACTCCAATTATTTCAGAAGAGATGCATGTTATCTGTGCCTCAGTTACTTATTTCCTTAGGGTGTGTTCCTGTATCTTAGAGTTCAATCATAGAAGTAAATTGTTGTGTTGATTTGTTAGTGGTTTACAAATGAACACATACCAACAGATCTAAGCAGCAATTAGTGAAGAAGTATACATGTGATAATATAAATAGATTACTTCTTAGCTAAAGTTTCTTTTATAACACAACTGTAAGTAATTATTGTACAAATGTAAAAGAATCTTCCAGCTACAATTTCAGAAAATACTTGAGGTGCATTTAAATAGTAACTGCCACTGAATGTAAAGCAGCGAAGAAGAAACTGAACAAGTTCCTGCAGCATGTTCCCTAAGAAGAAAGAACTGAAATTAGCCTCCAAAGCAGTGGTTCTCAACCTGTGGGTCGCGACCCCTTTTGGGACCACATATCATATTTACATTACAATTTATAACATTGGCAAAATTACAGTTATGAAGTAGCAATGAAAATAATTTTATTGTTGGTGGTTATTAGAACACGAGGAACTGTACTAAAGGGTCACAGCACTGAGCTGTTGAGAACAGCTGCTCCAAAGCCATTTTCTGCTGCTGCTGCTTTGTAGGAATAATCTATGCCTATATATATGAGCACGAAAACACTTATTCCTCTTAATACAAAGGAAAAGGTGAATTCAAATTGTGTGGAATTTTCTTTATCATTAGATGGACAAGAGGCAAAAGTTGATCAGTCTGCCTCACACAAATGCATTCATCAAAATTCTCAGGTCATTCTGTGACAGCCTGTACAGTTAAATATAGCAGTCATGGACCTGCAATCCTTGGAGAAGAAGTGAAGATTTTAAGACAAGTAGGGGCACCAAATGTTTCCTTTTGTCATTGGGACAGGTGGCCAGCAAACACCAGCCATGATTCAACCATTTTGCCTCAGACATTTTTCAGGGAATACTTTGAAAAGGAAAAACAGGGACCTTGTAAAAGCCCAAAGGCAAGCTGGAACACACTGGTATACAGTGCAGTCATCTGTATATCCTTGGGCCACCGTCAGACAGGAGGCAAAAACTTTGGCTCTCTGCAATATGATGACAAATGCTGACACTCTGGCAGAGGTTTCATTGGGAACTCTTTCTTTATTTGTTATCCTAATCTGGCAAAGGCATGAACTCTGCAGATCACTGATGTGAATGGAGAGGATGGCAGTGTCCTTGTGGAATACCAGGCCTGTTTCACAGGCACTATGCCTTTTAAACCAGTCAAGACTCCCAGATAAACCTTTTTATTTTCTTCATTTTCTTATATTGAATTCATACATTCACATGGTATAAAAAACAAGATTATGATCAAGTCTAATCTGATATGAAATATTCATTGTAAGTCCATGTGGCCCCAGATGAGAGAAGCTATATGGTTACTTAGCCCTTGGCATTTACATCAGGACAAATCCAATGTGTGTTGATGTACTGAAAAAGAAATACTCAGAGACACTCACATATAAGTATATAATCTGTGCAATGTAATTTGTTTCTAATACGTTCTAAAAGAGTATAAGATCCACTGACACTCATGACTGTAACTCTGGACTGTTTACCTCAAGCCGAACTCCTATGAGAAGGCAGCAAGTTTGGGGGAAATTTGATTCCAAGTGTACTTTCAGTGCACAGTTGCCCATGCACTGAGAAATGGCCACCCTCAACTTAGCCTTCTTTATGCTTCACTAGTCTGTTTGACTTCCACACAAAGACCTCTTCTCAGGGCCAGTGTCTGAGTCATTATAAAATCGGGTTGTCAAAGGGCTTTGTAATTGTAACCATAAACAAATTACTTTAGGAAACAGGCCAGAGCCACCAGCCACAATAAAAGAACTTGTACAAACATCCTCTTGATTACTGTATATCAGATTCCTTATTAAATAAGAAAAAAAAAGCAACTGTAGTTGAAGTGATTGACATTTCAACAGAGATTTAATGACTAAAATAGAAGACATGCTACAGAGTGTTATTCACTATTTAAGTCTTTTTTTTTTTTCCCTTGCAGATCACAAATTAGGAGAATGGCCTGTCATTGATGAAGATTTCACTGAAACCTTGGTCAACAGGGTGCAATTCCTTGTTCTGTTGAATTTATTTGAAAATGCATTTGAGTGTATCCAAAGCAGAGACAGCTGGGACAGTAATACACAGAACCAGGAGAATATGACCCACTGAGCATAGTGAGGCCAAGACAAAAAATGTGGGAGCCTGTTGCCCACCATCTGGGATCCTCAGAGGTACTCTGCTTAAGCAACTAAAAAACTCAACCCTGTTGGGTTATTTAGCCTTGGTAAAATCAGACTTTCTATTGCAAAGAAGAGTAGGGGTAGTAAGGAAAGTTTTTTAAAGCTGATTTGAGAAAAAAAAAATCCACGCTAGCGTCTAGAACATCAAATGGCTCTACAAAACAACATTTTGATGATTTCAGTGTAAATGAATCAGAAACATATGGATTACATTTCCCTTCACATGCATAGGGGTCTCAAAATTAAAGAGGGAAAATAAGGGCTTCAGGCAACATGCATTTGGAGTTTTGCTAAGCCCAAAAGCATTTGAAAAGTCTAAAGAGTGGTGGGCCCACAGTTCAGGTGGGTGTGTCTATCATGGACAGTGAGACATTTTATAGGTTTTAAAAATGTTAGATAATTAAAGGTCCATTCTTTAGTGCATCTAAAATGTAAGCTGATGCTATATGATTCTTCCCTGTAAGTGCACAAGTGCTTAGAGCAGCTGGCATTGATTAGTTTATTGTAAAAAGTAATGCTTAAAATAAAATAATAGCATAATTTGTATAAACAAAATGGTCCACAACAAGAGAAAATGGTAAAAAAAAGCATATTTACAAATATGGTAAAAAAGAGAGACGGGACGGGGTTATCAGGAATGGTCCTAATAGCTTAAGAGTTCATTACACTAAAGCCTAGAATTTAAAAGTAGCAGATGAAAAAATGCATGCTTATGTGTGTATATGCATATACATACATGTGAACAGGCAGATGTATATATAACAACATATTTATGCATGCATATACTTATAAAATCTTTACTAATAACTTACTTCATCAGGTCTCCAAATGGACAATCTTAATGTTTTTAGTTGATATTGTACACACATATGTGTCCTTATATTCACGTACAAAGTAGAGTTGAAATTCTCTGAATTTTTAAACTTTCTCATTTTGACTCATTTTATTTTGCATGTAATTTCCTCTGCTTTGTATAACTCTCATGTCAACATGAGTGGGAGATATTTATTATAAATGAAACCGAATCAAAAATCATTGCAAGTGATTTCACTAAGAATGTTTTCAAAGACTGGAATATTTATTCAAAAGTGTTTTAACAAAGTAGAGTAAGATGTTTCAGTATTTTTCTGAATACACACAAAGTCTGTAATCCAATGTGGAATGAGAAAGAAGACTAAAATACTTGAGTCTTATTCTATAAACATGTAAAAGTGGGTAGATACAAGGCAGAGAAACATATATTCTTCATTATGAGAATATAACCCTCTGAATTCATACCTTAACAATAATAGTCCTCTAAAAAGCATGCCAATACTCAGATTGAGACTGGTTCCCTGCACAATGTCACGGGAGTGACAATGAGTTAGGTTGGGGGGGGGGGGTAGTGACTAGCTACACTACCATAACTTACATAACATGCCATTAAAATATCACTAAGAGGTGATAGTAACTAATAAGGTCCATTTACTAATCTCACAAATGAAACAAAATGTAAAAGAATGCCATAAATAGGTCTGCAGCTCTAAAATTTTTAACTTTAATATTTTTAAAGATAAATTAATTTGCAATTATAATACTAATTTCATTGTGATATTTATATTGTAATAATCTTTTTCTTATTTGCCACCTTAAACTCTGCCATTGGGAAAAATATTGCAAGCCATTTACTTCCAAAATTTAAAGTGAATTTAATATTATTTGTGTTTTATTGTCTGATAAGTTCAAACATGAGAATCACAACCAACAAATGGCTGATACTGTAACTTTTCCCTTATGAAACGATAAAAAACATTATAAAAATTCAGTGACTGAAATAACTCCAAAGTAATCTAGTTTAATATTTTTCTAATGTTGGGATCCTCTTAACAGTATCACTGATAGGGTCATCCAGACTTTTCTTAAACAAAAGACACATGAGCATCTACACCTTAAACACTAGGTAACCTTCACTTGAATAAAGCAACCAAACATCTAGAGTCGGACCTTCCTTTTTCCATTCATGATTAAGCACAGATAAGGTCATTGTTTATGGCAGTGCAAAGAGGATATTGATTTAATAAATGACACATGGTCACGTAATGTTTCTCTCACAAAAGACAACCACCATGTCAAGGGTACATTACAAATATAACAGGCCTCAGTCCAATTAAATGCAATAAAATTATTATCATAAAGGCCCTTGTGCCATCTACACTTATTGACAAATTAGATCTCTGGAAGAAATCAGCCCCTTTGGCAAAAAATCAATATTATAAAGTTGAATTCATGGGTTTCTAAATAACTCATTGATAACAAATCAAGAGAAATGGCTTTTTGAGTAATGACTTAAAGACAGCAGTAATCGACAATGTTCATGGGGGCTAGATTTTTACTTCAGATACTCCTTAAGCAACAAGTAAAAAAAGTGAGCACTAGACATTGACAAAACCATTCAAGGCAACATTGGATAAGCCTTGACTCCTGGCAGCCACAAAAGAAAGCCAGATGCCCCATGCCACAAATTTCCACATATGATTGATGACTCCAGCTCTTTTGGAACAGAATCTTTGGAAATGGTATTCTGTGGTTGGTTCCAAACAATTTTTTTCTCTTTCATGTTGATTAGTGACATAAATTTCAACTATGAGTTTACCAGAGTAGAAGTGCTTAAGGGATCTGGGTAGAATGGGCTATCTCTATTTATGATTTATTTTTTAATTTATGTACATATGATTATCTCTCTTTGTGTGTGCATTTGTGTGTAAGTATCTGTGAAAACCAGAAGAGGGCATTGGATCCCTTTGAGCTAGAGTTATGGAGTTGTGAGTCTCCCAATGTGGGTTATAGAAACCAAAATCTGGTTCTCTGTGAGAGAAGAATGCACTAGTAACCTCGGAGGCATCTCTCCAGCCCCTCAAGCTATCTGTTTCTGTCATTTTAAAGTGCCATAAACTTTGTAACCACAAGGATCCTTATGCATGACCTTGAATGGTTTAAAGAAATACAGGACGTCCGCCAAACTTTTACTGTGTTTTAAGTTATTTAATGATCAGAGGGCAACCATACAAAAGTTACTGTAATATATCTGTGTCTGACGTATGACAGGCATTCACAATTCAGGAGATGAATAAATGAGGGGATGCACATTCCCATCCTCAGGATGTATTACACTTGGTGTTTCACTCATCCTTGTCCAGACTATCGTGTGCCACACAGAGTACAAAGAGAGTATCACTTCTTGAGGCTGTAGTGTCAGAGTAGTGGAACTTGAAATCCAATTTTCACCTTACAGGACCTGTGGATAATCATCACCAAGGAAGCACAGCTTTTATAAATTCCAAGTAGTAGCTTTTTAAGATGCAGCTAATGAGGAGCAATATCTCAAAATGTCTCTTTGGGAAGCCACATCACAGTACAGTGTTATGGTGTCAAGGCTCAAATACAATCTTGTCTATTATCTACTTTTGTGAATTTGAACAAACAAGTCATTCTTTCTGGGCATCTACATCAAAGCAGCAAAGTAAATAAGTTTACTATTTCACTGGAAGGTTTAGCAGGGTTTGCATGTGCAGATTGTACAAACTAGTATCTGGTATGTAGCAATCCCTCAATTCTGGGAGCCACTATTGTCTCCCAAGTATACAGTTATGTTGCTATGTGTATACAGTTTCCCAGGAGGCATCAGGGCTTGACATTTGTTTTCTGATTTCTCCCATGACAATTAGAGAGGATACAATCTGGAAGGAGGCTGCCCTCAGAGAAATTGGTGGAGACCTGCTTCTCATACACAGTGTAGCTGAGCATGGGCTATCTAATGGGATAAAAGAAGATCAATAGCCTCTTAGGAGAAACAGTGCAACCACCTACCACCCACACACTTCCAGAAGGATCTTAAGTCTTTCCAGGTTTGAGACATTTTTTCTGAGCTATGAGAACACAAGTGAAAGCAAGAAGGGACCTGCCCACAGAGCTTTGGGAGGCAACTTGAACTAAAGATCGTAGATTATTCTGCAGTGCCCCTAGAGCAAAGCTGCAATGAAGGGTTTGAAGCTGGAAGTCTTTTTTCCCCAAGACCAAAACTGAATTTTTTTCAGAACTTCCCAAATGGAAATAAATCAGCTGCCTTAAAAAGTAGAAGCCGAAAGCCCAGCTGCTGGTGGGGAGGCTGAAAAAGGATCTGGGCTACCTCTGAACCTCTTCAATGACCTCTACAGTTCAGAAGTTCTGCAATACTCCACTGCTACAGGAACAAGACTCCAGAATCACTGATGCCAAATCGAGTAGAGGCTTTTTTTCTGTCTTCTTTGCCATCTCTACTGCATGAGAATTGAGCCACAACTGCATTTATCGATAATCCCAAATAACTGAAATCATTCACACAGTTTCACGATGAGTGATTGTAGGTCTTTTCATTACATTTATAACTTTTTTATGATTTTAAAATTTGAGTTTTTAAATGGAAAAGTATCACCATGGGAAAACTGACCAGCAGAAAGTCCTAGTTCTCTTGTTGCATGATAATGGAGAAATACATAATATGAGTACTGTAACTAAAAATTCTTGGTCATCCTTTGTCTATGGAAATTCAGTATTATTGTAAATACTAAAAATACAAATAAGTACATCTTGATAGTCCACAGAAATACAGTTTGAGTATCCAGTGCTTTCCCTTTAGTTAAAAATTCAAGTTTAATAATTCAACAGTTTGAGTTCAAGATACCTGTTTTTTTTAATTGATGGATTATAAATTACATGAGTCATGGTTTTGTACCTGAACTTTAGAATACAGGGAAGCAATTTGCAAGACATTAAAGACTTCCATCTCCTAGATGTTATTTTCCCTTTCCCCAGTGAGGAAACAGAGAAATTTGTTCATCACCTTTTCATAATCTGTGTATGAAAGGTAAAAAAATGCTCATTTTCTTCTAAATAATGTTTCATTTTGTCCAACACCCTCAGTTATTTAGCATAGGCCGCTCCAATAATTATAGTCTTTTAAACATTTTCCTCATAAAACGAACAAACAGTGTTTAGGAAAAATTAGTTAAATGACTTCAGGACAGGGATGATATTTTTCCCTTTCAAACATTTGATGTAAGCATCCAACAAATGGTAGAAGAAACTCTGCAAGTGTGATATTTTCCCAGTGCTTTTAGAAATACTTAAGGGCACAAGTAAACCAATAACTATGACGGTGTTTATAAAAATAAATGTCAGGAATTTACAAGATAATGAAAGGGGTGAGTAGGTGATAGAGAAGGGAGGGTTTTGTATTTACGAGAAACAGCAAGGCTTGTCCACAAGGCCATTTGAAATCTATTGAGAACTTTGTTCACAAAAAGAGGCAGTAGCAACACAATAAAAGATCTAACTTATATAGTTCAATTCAAATAAAATTTCCCCACTTTCCACCATTAGTACCAACATGCACCATAGTTGCTGGAAGGTTTTTTTTAATAATAAAATTTTAGCAAAATTATGTACAGGTCCTAAAATTGTGTGAAAAAAAATAGACTTACAAGGATCTATTTGATAATCTATCACCTATTCCCATGCTATACATCTTATAATAGAAATCAAATTCCCAAGTAAGTTCAATTCCAAAGATTCCCAGCATGTAGAGAAAAGAAGACAGATGAGACATGAGAGAATAAATAACCCTCACTTTGGCACACTTTTTCTTCAGTTCTGATCTCTGGGTGTTCACCATTTCATTCCTGGTGTTTACACCTTTGTGGTATCTGGTTGTCATCACTGGTAAGCAAATGTGTTCAGATCAAAAATAAGAATCACAGTTACCTCAAGACCTTGAATTATTATTTCTGTGAAGTCTTGTGATCATAGTCATCCCCGTTCAATTCATATAATCACAACAATATAAAATGGTAATAGTAGTGTGAAGATTTATTATGAAGTCCTTTCCCATCTTCTGACCTAAAGTCCTTTTGAGAAATACCAAGAGCCATGAAGCTTCTGACCTGTGTATCATTTATGATGCCCTTGGGAAGCAGGCCCTCCCTAAGAAAACCAAGGCCTAGTGCCTCATAAGGTTCTCATTACAGACAGGAATGTGCCAGGCCATATGCACTGAAGGTTGTCAAGCTTTGTGAACTCCTCCACCCCCCAAAAAAGGAACCTCTCATAAATTTTGCAGAATATATTGCTTTTCCTTGAATTTTTATGATTATGTTCAATTTAAGGAAACTTACCCCTTGCTTCATCATTTACTTTATGTTTTAAGAGTTAGGTGATGTCTGTGAACTCTTATCAAACTTTTCAGAATCATGTTTTATATATCTTAAAAGTATAAACCCTCATCTAACCATTAATGTAATAGGTTTTCATTTTTAGTATGTGAACAAAAGCTAGACAGATTTCAAAGTTTTTTTTTGAAAGGACAGACTTACTTTTCCTTATTCCATTAAGGCAATGAATCTAATGAAAGATGGAAGTAACAAGTGATTCGAGTATGGAACTGATCAGGTCTTGGTATTAAAATCGTACTTAGAGTGATAAAAAAAAAACAGCTCAGAAAGATGCATGCTTCTGTAGCAGTCACTGCTGTGTTAACAACACAAGACTTCATCCAGCTTGGGGTCAGGGGCCTGACTGCCATGGTAAGCTCTTGTGGCCTCAGCAAAATTCACTTTATGTGAGTTGTTTTTTGCTGTTAATTTAGTACATGTGTTTTATAATAGTATGTTCAAAATACCAAAATTCAGTATATAGTAAGAACATCAGTGCCTTAGATCTGTAGATGTGATAATTCTTAATATTATCCCCCAAATTGGAGTCTTCTTTCCACACCCTAGTAACCTAGAGGAAGGGAAAGGGCTCA
Source organism: Alexandromys fortis (assembly GCF_014885135.2). Classification (NCBI taxonomy): domain Eukaryota; kingdom Metazoa; phylum Chordata; class Mammalia; order Rodentia; family Cricetidae; genus Alexandromys; species Alexandromys fortis. The sequence goes on from NW_026068182.1 coordinate 923,823, forward strand.
ATAGACTGGTGTCATCAAGTGGGAAAGCAAATAAGAGACATAAAGATCTTTACCTATAAGCCTTAAAAATAGGAATAAGTTGCAAAGACAGATGCAATCTTTTTAAAAATCACATTATAAGAAGCAGACAAAATCACAACTTTATTCAATGTGTCATTTATCCTGAGTGACTAATACATTATTTGTCCAAAGTTAAATTGAACTTTGATAAACTCTGAAATAAATCAATTGCCATAATTTATGTAATTTTAAAAGAGAGATCTCATCAGGAGTTTACTACTCATAGATGTTGGTTAAAATCATTGACCAGCATCCCTATAATTTAATCAACTGAGGCTATGTTGGCTTGACTGTCATTGTTTACTACTAATCTACATTTAGAGTTCACTTTAACTTCTTAAGCTATTTGATTTCATCAAATTTATCTTCTTTGTTCACGATATATGAGTCACAGCAGCTGTTTACAAAATCCTTTGTGGTAGAAGGGTGTAATGAGTACATTTTTCAATGGCATTAGTTTGTGCATTGGGCATTTTACTGTAATTCCTGGGTAAGATGCCAATCAGAACCCAGTGAAAATAGTCTTCATCATTCTTAATGGGAAATTTCATAACTTTCATTCTGAATATATTTGCACTATTGAAGTGTAAACTGTCACCAAACTTTAAAACAAAGCGAAATATAAAAGCCAAAGAGTTTAACTGTAGCAAAAGGAGATGGTTAACATTTTGCTTCTTTTTGCGAGGGAGGGGACATTCCATGACTCTTGCACTTTTTTTGCAGGATTTTTAGCTTATGTATGTGCTTGATCTCCAGTTAAAATCCCATTAAGTACTTACTAACTGCCTTCTTAGTATATCCTCCAACATCTGGTTAATTTAACCAGATGGGTGTTTTAGAGCCACTAAAATTTCCTAGATATCCTCATCACCTTTCCTCTTTGCAGCTGTCTTCTAGACTTACGTGCTATCACCTTCAATTTTGGACCATGAGAGGTTAATATTTAGGGGGATTTTAAGCATCCTCTTATTACCTTTAAGTCATATATCAATTCCATATCTGCAAGGGCAGGAGATGGTAGAAACACAGGCAACATTTGCAAGAAACCTGCACTTTAATCAGACTTTTGCAGTTTACTAATTGTGTGAATTTGTGGAAGACATGTGAGTCTCTGATCTTCAATTTCTCAGGGGAAAAGTACCTGTGTTTTAGGGTGTTTGTTTAGTAGGTTAATGTTTACAAATGATATGATATAATATACTGTATGCTTTTTTGCTTTTTTTCTGACTGTGAAAACATCTTTACAGACTTCTTAAGTATCAAAACATGGAAACTTTTTCTGCACATCCTTGAGATGAAACTGTCATCTGAATCCTCCAGAAGCATAAATAGAAGATATGTTTCATCTAAAAATATATGTTTGCAAAACCCAAATCCTAGGTTAGCCTCTCAAGCAGGAAAAGTAGAAAAACAGCATCTGGTTCAGTGTAGAGAAATTACTCAGCAGAAGTTCAAGGCATATTTGACTCATTTTGTACTACACAATCCTTAATACAGTGATTGTGACACACTGATACTTTTAACTATGATATAGCATTACCGTAATATAAACTTTCTTATTTTTAATTACTTTGAGAATGACATACAAGAGCACCATCTACTCCTGCCTCTTCCTTCTCTCTTTCAACCCTTCCTGTTCTTTCTCTCTCAAATTTTATGTTCTCTTCTTCAGTTTAAGCCATGGAATTCGTGTCCCTAAGTATGGTGGGTAAGAATTCTGCTTCTGAGTCTTAGCCAACACCACCTTATCTGAAATTTGAAGCACTAACACATAAAATACTATGATACTGGATGTTATAATTTATCAGAAGAAAAATACTAGATATAAAATATAAAATGATAGAATAAGCTACAACTCTGAGTTACCTCTTCACAAATTTGATCACTAAAGTGCGAATCAACTTGTTGTACAATAATTCTTTTATAGACACAAAAAGTGAAGCTGAACCCCTAGTGTGAATCAGTATTATCGAAAATCACTGCATAACTGGAAAATTTAACCTTGTTGATTTCAGTTCTGATGTCTGAATTATACTGAAGTTTACAGACTGATGTAAACTCTCTCCAAGCCCAAAATTTTCTACATACAACAAAGACAAACAGAATCATGAGTCTCTTCTTTGAGTAGATACCTAGACAGTTATGCCCCATATCTGATTATTAAACCCAAAGCTAATTTATATTAAAAAAAACCTGGAAAACAATCATCAAAAGCCTCATCAACAGGACTGCCTATTATACATTCATCCCAGGGAATCATTGTGGGTTAGCAGGATAACTAAATATTTACTAGATTGTACATTAAGCCACTAATCCATTGTACCCTCATTTTCTACTGTGTAAATTAGAGAAGTCAGACAACAAGAATCATAACCTATCACATAGGAAATTTGTTTTTGCACTTTTATTCTCAATATTTTAGTTTTAGTATTACTATTCAACCTAGATTTGCTGTTTTGAAAACCTAGCTCAAGGATCAACTGAATTTAGTAAATATGTGATGGTTTATGCTGAACTGAGAAGCTATTATTACTCAAGGTCAAACATTAGCAATACAAAAATAAGAGATATGGTCTAATCCTGCACAAGAACAAAGGTGAATAAAGACATCAAGAAAGTGAGAAAGTGTCCTGCACTCAGACAAAATTGTATTAGTAATGATAACACAGAAGTGAGGAATTTGAAAAGATTGGGCAAGAGTATTTGAGTTAGAAGGAGAGAGGAGCCCAGGGTATGTCCTTATCTGGATGCTACATAGATATAGAGTCGATATATGAACGATGAAATAACCAAAGAATTATTTGATGTTCAATGAGTTAATTGTAAAAACACATGGAAACACCAGTAAGATGGTATAAAAGCTTAAATTTTAGGGAAAGTAAAAAAAAATTCAGAAAGTAAAATATTGCTACACACCTTCTAATTAAAAAAGATTGCATCATTTAAAAGAAAAGGATAGAATGAAGAGGAGATATGTGTCTGGGAGTATAAAAAGCTATGATATATACTTCTTTTGAAAATAGTTATTTGGCCAGTTGCCAATTTACAAACATTTAATGGTTTCGGGAAAACAAATTTTCATTTGGTTTTTCTTTGAATAATTGCATCTATGTTTTCATAGCTCAGGCAGTCAAAATAGCTGTTATGAGGTTTGTGGCCATCTTTCATCAAAATGGTAGTTGGTGTTAAGGAGAGTATGCAACTACACAGCAAAACAGAATACTGGCAGTTGTGAGATAAATATGAGTCAAAGGTTCAAAGTTAGCCATTTCATGTTGAGTGCTGGGTGATCCAAGCTTTCTAAATACTACAGCTTTCTACTATTCTATTTTTCGTTTGATTGTTTTATTAATTTTGAAAAAGGGTCATATTCTGTAGCCCAGGCTAGCATTTTAATCCACCTGGTTAAGGATTACAGGCATGCACTAGAAATCTTGCTAGCCACTCCATTTCTGCCTGGAAACTGTTCAAAGTTCTTAAAGCATTTTGTGAGTCAAATGAAAACTCTATCACTTATAGCAGGTCTTTGTAAATTCCTCTTTTAGTTGCAAGCCTGTAACACAACTTTTTCCCACATTTAATTCTATATTCTAGATGTTATGTCTCTAAGGCCATAGAGGCCAGTACATTTTCTTAATCTGCTACTAAAAGTGACACTAGCAGAGTGACTGAGAAAGTCACTTTACCATGCTGGGCCTCAGTCTCCCTGTCTGTATTATGTAGATACAAGACCAGAGGATTCTAAAGAGCCCCCTAGCCTTAAAACAGTAGGTTCTAGGAATTGATTAATGTCTATGCACCAGAGCCAAGCATTTTGCCAGCAAATAAGTAATAGCTAATTGATGAGACCTCTCCATGGCACTTCATCAGAGACATCCATCATACTGAATCTAATTTAGTTACTGTGGCTGTGCCGACCTGGCATGAAAACAATCAGTCCCTTTGGAAAATTAATTTGTTCAAAAAATTAGTTGACTGACATCCTGGAGAGTGAAATCAAACCCATGTGATTACATTTTTACGTTGTTCAACAGATAGTTAGGTCATCCAGTACATGCTGCCATGGTCTGGAGGTTAAACTAACCTCATAACATACTCCTTTTGAGTGGCTGATTTGATCAAACCAACAATCCAAAGATGAAGGAGACATCACTCCCAGAAAACCTCTTCCAATCTTTGTTAAAGCCTAAACTATAGCTTCAACACTGCTTTAAGACAAATAATGCCTTGTTTCTGTTTTGTTGTTCCTGTTTACATTTAAGAAAAAACATTTTAACTCTATTTCAAGGAGATATTCTGCCTACCAAAGGAAAGTTTCTGACTCCAAGAATAGAGGGAAAAAAAAAGGTTACCAAAAGAAACAGTATCTGCTCCTGGGATCAGCTTTTCACAGAGGATAAATGATGCTGAGAATTATTTTTTTGGAAATCTAACAAAACAAACCATTCTTCTCTGGATAGAAATGATTATTTTTTGTTTGAGGAAGGAAGGAACATCGAAGAATAAACAGGTGAGTAATTTTGAGCTTGGGATGAAAAAAAGGAATATTTCTCTAGCATAGTCCCCAGCATATGGCTTAGATATACCATTACTTGCCTTCAGAAGAGCAGACTGAAAGATTACCTTAAATCACTAGTTGATATTTCTTTCCAAATGAAACAATGTATATTTCTTTAAAATCCATACCTAAGCAATCCATAATCAAAATCAGATTCAGTCTATAGTACAATATAAACTCACAGATAATTTTTCTAATTCCAGCAAGTTTGTAAGCATTAGTAGTTAAGGTCATCAAAAAGATTTACTTTAAAGAAATTCAACAATTCAGAGTATCACCTACTCCATAGTGTGGAGTGCCTTGAACAAGCATATAAAATTTCATTAAAGTACAACATAAAAGTTTAACATTAGACGAAGCCAGTGCTGGACCTTTGTTTAACAGTCATGATAATTTATGGTGTAGATCTGCTACAGTTAAGTAGAAAAACAGCTTTCTCATGATGAAATACAAGTCATAAAGGCTGAAACTCAAGGAAAGCTCAAGGAATCCAAACCCTCCAATCCCTCATCCCTTCTTCAGATTTTTTGTCACACATTTTTTCTTGAACTTTCTCTGTATGAATCAAGACACAATAACATGGACTCCTTTAGCCACATGCTTTAAAAAGCATTCCTTATGCTTTTTCAGTGCTAGGTATATCTTCCATTTTATAAATTTATATGTTTAAAAGTTGTACACATAGCAGTATCTATTTCTGTCTTTCCTATTAAGTTTTTCTGTAACCATTACTTGTTTTCATTATCTTCTGCAAAAGAGATCAGACTGCTAAAAGACAAAAATAAGAATAATTAAAACACTGCAATACAGACAGAGGCCGGTATTATCTCATGGACTTATTAGACAATATTTTTAAAAGATGTACATTTGCATGGATCAGTGTTTGAGCCTAGTACGGTTCTAATGTAAATCAACAGATGGTTATTGAGTAACTCCAATGGGAAGGAACAATGCTATATGATGGAAGGGGGAGATACACTATCACTTAGGAAACAATCAGGATCTTAAACATAAATTCCATAATGTAACAGTAGTGAGACATTGAAAAGCACAATCACCACGTTTCATTTGATAATCCATTTACTGTGTAAACTTAAGCAAGTCACTTAGCTTCTCTGAACCTCAATTTTATCCCCTTGAAAATGGTGCTAATTATGCCAATTTTTATAAAGCTTCAAGGTTACTGTTAGGAGTAAAAGTACAGATAAGTTAAACTGAAAAACTTTGGCAAGGGGTGTTATAAACTTCCTAAACCTAGCTTTGAGCCTCCAAAAAAATCAGAGAAACATACTATTGTCTTCTTATGATCAATGCCAAATTTGGAAAATTTGAGCATTCAAATTATATGGGCAACTCAAAGATTTCAGTTTTCTCAAACTTCAATTTTCACTGTTGTATGTGTTGTACATAGATGCACATCACGAATGTAATTTTAGTATTCTGTACTTCTAGAAAATGTGTTGATACATATGTGTTAATACTTATAACTGCCCATGAAAAAGGCATTCATGCAAGTAACTAGAAATGAGATGATTGATTATAGTAAAAAATATATCAATGCATAAAATTGTCATAATGAAATCTATTATTTTCTAATATATGCTAATAAAAAGGAAAGAAGACAAGCATGTCAAAAGACAGTATCAGTACATAATTTTTTTCTTTAATTAAAAGAAAAAATCCGAATTCCATGGCTGGTCAAGTGCATGGTGATTGCACAAATATTTTTTTTCTCATGTAAGTTTAATATATATATATATATATTCCAATTCATTTGGTTCAATAAGAGCTAAATGTCCTCAACACACACAATAAATTAAAAGTCAATAAGCTTTTGTGGAAGGGCACCTGATATGGAATTCAGATATTAGATTTTCTGATCATATCCACTAGGCTGAGTGGAGTTGTGTAAGATATACACCCTCTCTAGAATCCAGTCTACTCATCAGTAAAAGAAGAACTCTGGTAATATCCCACCCAAAATGATAAAAACGGACATGTGATATGGAATAGTAATGATCTTGCTGGAAATATTCTGCCAAAATGTTCTTGGGGTTTGCTCCATCTAGGGTGAAACCTGACCTGCTTACTAAGTAGCTGACATTCCTGAAAATAACTATCATCTTAGGACAGGATACCACAGAAAGTTGTTGGAAAGATTAGGCGAGGTTGAGTATTCAATGATTGGAGTAGAGAGCCTCCCATGATGAATGAACCACAAGAGAAATGATGAACCCGAGCCCTACTGCAGCTTGAAACACACATACAAATGCATGCACATGCCCTCAAAATAAGTTCTTCAAGTTCAATTCTTGACTTCGTTAGTCTGCAGCACAGAGTTTTTGCATTTATCAGTGAATATGTGGCTTTTTATGTTGTTCTTCCTCTATCTCAAAGCAACCACAAAAAGACAAAATTAAAGGGGAAAAAATGTAATCACTGAACTGTTTTGTCTACATGAGTAGTTAATCTAGTATGTGACAATTAACCACTTTGAAGTATGACCTGGAGTTACAAGTTCTTAGAAAAGCAGCTTCTATATTATTCTACAGGTGGTCGTTTCATTGGATTTGTAAAATTTTGAAATTACGTTGAACATGTGAAAATATTGCATGCAAAAAATAGTCACATCTAAGGATAATTGACATAAAATGATGGTTCAATGAATTGAACCATTTCTATGTAACATTAATTAGCATATTTGAATGCAATATAATTTTATTCATCTATAAAATGTTTGGAAGGTCATGAATGAATAGATTGACTGATTCATTTTTGAGTCAGTCATTTTCTTTCATGATTTGTGTATTTTAAAGTTGTTAAGTGCTTGACCGGATCATAAACAAAACAATTCATGTATCATCAAACTGATTTCTAGCATGAAATTATTTCTTTCTATGTTCAATAGATACAACTTCTAAGATTTACTGAGACAGCTTTTTTTTTTTTTTTTTTTTTTTTTTGCCGGCTATCTGGAGGTTGTAGAGTGCATCTTTTCAATAGAAAGCATTACCACTTTCAATCTCTCCTTCTCATGCATGTCCTTAAAACACTGTATCCAATATAATTTGCTGAGTGAATATTAACGCATACCAGAGATGCATATAACACTAGGTAAAAGCACAAACTTTAGAGTTTCTTTTTAATGCACCACAGAGTATAAAGAGAAAAAGATCAATGTACGACAGCAGAGAACAGGAATTCTGTGAAGCACCAGGCCTTAAAGAAAATGAGACACTTTCCCCTCCCCGTGCTGTTCTAGTAGCCCCAGCATGATGGAGGTTATACTCCTATTTTTCACACTTTCCCATCCACAAACAATCCTGTTCAACTCCTCTGGTAGACTATAGCTAAGGAAGCCCTAGAGGACCTGTGTGGACTACGGGAGTGGGTGGAGGCAGATGGGCTGCTGTGATGCAGGCCATGCCTGGCTGGAGCCAGAACAGTTCACTTTTGTCTGGAAAGCAGGTCCCCTCCTCCAGCCCCCACAAGGTCCAGAAAACTTGGGAAAGTGTTAGCTGCTGAAGCAGGCCCTGGGGGCTGCCTTCATTCAAATGGAAGAAGCCTGGATGGCACATGGCTCCTTCTCAGGCTTGACAGCCTCACATAGACCTTTGAACTTTCTATTTATATAACAGTTTAGTGAGTTTAAGTCTCTTCCTGTATAACTGCCCATTTCAAGCGTGCCTCTAATTAGGCTACTTGTGAGACATCACATAAAATCTAGAAACAACTGATGCAGTCCTTTGCAGTGAGAATCAGGCCACTGTCATAATCACTTAACAATTTATTTCCTTGCGATTTTTAATATTTGAGGTTTGATATCATGGAATTTTTCACTTTTCTGCTCTTAAAATTTGTTTTTTATATTCCTCCCCACACACATTTTCTTTTTTAATAAAAAAAGAAATTGCCTCACAAAAACAAGTTTGCATGCCATAAAAACAGCACTTAATGCTATGGAGGTAGATTCTCTAGGAATAGAAAACCTGTACAATTTGTAAACTTTTACATTTATATTAATGACTTTGACATTGCTGATAAAAGAATCCAAATCTTGCCACACTATCTCCAGATACCTCAAGAATTCATTTATTAACAAGGAGAAATCTATGGAATAATTTAAAGCATGAACTATGCTTTGTCCCCCTCCTATGTCTTTATTCCTTCTTTTAAAAAGATAAGACAATGTATTTGGCAGGCACAAACATCTGTGCCTTTCTTTTCTTTCACAGAATGGTTCATATTAAGCTCCAACTCAGGTGAACACTGTTCATGCATCCAAGAATCCTAAAGAACTTGAGCTTTCACCCTTTAATTGAGTCCAGAGCATGACCCATAAGATACCATTGTAGTTTGTAAAAAACAGTGATACATTCTGAAAGGCATATGAGCACTCCCAGGTACTGCACGTATCTTCACACCACAGCATCATTCATACCCGATCTTTTGAGTGAACATTTGTCCTAACACAAACTTACATTTATCAATAAGCATTTATTTTTATTTACCATAACCAAGTGTTTGTAAATAATGCATATATCTGCTTATGTGCAGTCATTCTTCATTAAGCTTAAGAAAATGGGTTATTTTCATTTAATATTTTTACCTCTCCTGATGCATTTATTGATAGAAATTTAGGTAGAGTTACCGTAGACATAGTTCCAAGCTTGCTGTTCCACAAGTGAATAGGTTTAATGCAAATGAGCTCCTTAATTTTCATGCCTTTTCCTCCTGTCTGTCTTTCTACACACTTGGGACAGTGTCTATTATCACTTTAAGCCCACCAGTTATTTATGAAGTGGAAGTAAACATATAACAAAGATATAACTAGTATTCTCATAAAGTCCGAAGTGTTTTAAAGGTTACAGAGATTATCATTAAGAACAATGTCAAGTTCACACACCATGGTCATATTCGTGTGTCCTTTCTCTTTGTAGGTGCTTAAAATATAGAAGCATAACCATACCACAAATATTTATAAACATAGATTCATGAGAAAACTTGCCCCTCACATTCAAGCGGGAAGGAGAAATTGTCCTGAATTATGGATACAGAAAGAAAAGATAGGTTTATACTATTTCCTCAGTATTTTTCTTCACATCTACCAAATTGTCAAATCGGTCAGCATGCTCTAAAATGGATGTCACACAGTTACAGATGAAGAGGAAAATGATTTTGTATTTTCCTTAAGAAGAGATATCATCTCTAAAGTGAAACAGGGACACGTGTTCCTGAAAACCAGAAATTAAGCAGAAATGTTCACAACCCCTTTAAATATTCAACTATATAGATATATATAATTCAACTAGAATTAAAACAATAATATATGTGTGTGATGTATTCTGGAACATAATATCTAGTATACGTTTAAAATTTCAGCTAACCCCTGAAATCAATTATAACAATGTCTGTTAAATTAGGTGTTACCTAAAGCACATATTAGACAAATTTGTATGTAAATAATAATGCTGTGGTTATCAGTTGTCAGGAAAATACATTACTATAGCAGAGTATAGGTTGTATACAGGAATACAACATTAAATTGAGCAGCAATTTCAAGATTTTTAAAATACTTTTCATAAGAATAGATTCTTTAGTTGTAACATGTTTTCCTCATAGCCGAGAAAATTCCACAGTTTTTAAGACATCTATTGATTAATATTGATATATTTAAACATTTATTTAGAATTGCTATAAAATAAAATGCAAGGGATCTTGGGTTTGCAACCGAAGCAGTCATGAGTGGCATGAAGCTATTGGCCAAGCCTCTGACCCTTTTTAAAGAAGGAAATTGCCTAAAACATGACATTGACAATGAAAATTCCTACAAAAATAATGCACAGCATTCATAGCCAGCAGTTTGTAGTTTGAACCTTGGAAAAGATTTCAAACTGTTGATGGGCACTACAGCTTATTCTCATCGCATTTAAAGGGCAAGGGCTGAGAGTACCATTCGAAGTCGCTGCGCCGAGCCTGCCTCCTTCTTCATCTAAATACTTGGGCTTCGGAGAAATTTTTTTTTTAAAAAAGTCACAAATAAAGGACGAAAATGTTTGTAGTAAAGGGTGAAGTTTTTCTAAAGTTAATAGATCCGAGGATCAGTGTCTATGCGCGCCTGCACACCACACAGAGGAACAACTTTCTGCCCCCCTCCCCCAGTCACCTTTGCACCATCTTTAAAAAGCTCTCCACTGCAACTTTAGCATATTTTGTTAAACCTTGGAATTCTAGCTGTGTGCCCATTACACAAACCTAAGGCTGCCTCCCACTGGGAGGCCAACAGGGGTTCAGAGGCTAATTAAATGTGCATTGACTTGGGAGCTACAGACTTCAGGGGACAACTTCAAAAAAGCCTAGCGCTAAAGGCAACTGGGCCATAGGTCCCTAGTGCAGTGGCCCCTGAAGACGCTGTTCTGAGAAGAGGAACGTAGGTTGGGTAGGCTTTAGGGTAGGTTTTGGACCTATGCCTTTCCGGGTGGGGATGGAGGTGGCGACAGTGTGGGCGGTGGCCGCTAAGCAAGCTGAGGGTAGCTTCTGAGTACCTGGCTGTCTCTTTTTCTCCCGCCACTGGCTGCTGGCACTGACAACTGGAAAGTTAAAGCATTTCAGACTGGATCCTGCCCAGTGATCTACTGGCGAGAAAAGCCCCTGAGGTCGTGCGGGTGGGTGGCACGGAATCTGCTATGGGCCAGCTGCAACTCTTAAGACTTGGAGTGCAAAGGGATGCTTTTGCCGGCATCCCTCCCTGTCCCTGCACCTCCCCCATCTTTGCTCCCCACCAAGGAGTCACTGAAGCCAAAGCTAGGGGTGTCTGGGAGCAAGTGGGAGGGTGTCCGGGGCGCCCCCCACAACAGCTCTGGCTCTTCTTAACAAAGGCGAAAAGCCAGACCAGACTAAGGGATCCCGCTTATCAAAAGAGAAGGAAAATTTTAACACCTACCACTGCTGTTCCAAGTCCCAATCCCTGAAAAAGTCGAATAGATCCATAGCGGCCGGCCGGGCGGCGGCGGCTGGCTGCCGTCTGTCCCTGCTCGCTGCTTGTCTGCGCCGCTCTAAGCTGCGCGGCTCTCTCGCTGTGGTCTGCGGCAAGGCTCTCTGGCCCTCCCGCCCGGTTAAAAGTGCTCGGGCCGCATTAGCGGCAGCGGCGGGCACCCGGGATACCTGGTCTTGCGCTCCAGAGCAGTGGTGGTGACCGCGGCGAAGGCGATGGCACCAGGCAGGCAAGCGCCTGACCGCCCGCTCGGGTCCACTCACTCCGCAGCTTCCCGCGTGCCCAGCGCGCCCAGGCTGAGGCTACCGGCGCTTAGAGCTGGGGCTGACTGGGCCGCCCGCCTGGCAGGCTGCGGGCGGGTGGCGACGGCAAAGGCGGGGGCGAGTGAGGCAGTGGCAGTGGCGCGGCGCGGCAGCCGGGGCGGCAGCGGCGGCGGCGGCTGCACAGGCGGCGGCGGCCAAGGCAGCATCACACACTTACACACTCACAGGGGGCGGAGCCTGGGCAGCTTGAAGCCGCGACGTGGAGCAGACACGCTATCATTCTTGGATCTGGCAGGGGCTAGCCCCGCCCTCCTGTGCTCCTGGACACCCCCCCCCCCATTCTGTCAAAATCAGCTGATAGGGGCAGTTGCAGAGCTGAAGACTCAGACTTGGCCCAGGACTCAGAAGAGGTTACAGGGACACAGAAGAGGGTCTTGCAGGACCAGAATGTAGGCTAGCAGAATGGGACACCCCTCACACCCTCAACCTACCACTGGAATGTAGTGTTTGCCACCAGAAAAGAATATACAAACTGCTGCAAGGGAGGGGTGGCACCCTGCTGCCATTGCCTGCAGTCCCTGCCTAGATATTTCTCTCAGACCACTGGATCAAACTTTTGCGTCCCCAGCATCCCTCGGGGCCGCATCACGGGACACTTGTATTCAGGGAGGACAAGGCGGTCACCTTCACCAATTTTTGCTGTGCTGAGTATCCCAGCTTGAGTTCATGCTGCAGCATTCTCCTGGGCTGAGGTGGGTAGTGGTTCCTCAGTAGGTCAGCAAACTGGGGCCCTGGATTTAGTATGCTGCAATGGGAAGGACAAAGGGCAGCCCCCTTGAGTGGTCCTTGGGATAAGTGATTACAGTATTAGTTTCCTTCAACAGCTACCTCGTGTTTTGGGCAAAAGACTCCGGTGTTTTCCTTCTCTGCGAAACGGGGAAACCGCTGGATAATGTGCCCACTATCCTACGCACCAGCTGCTTCTCTTCCTTCTGGCTTGAGAATGGTCTCTCTGCGCTTGAAGGGCTTAACCACACCCCTCTTCTCCTTTCAGTCTGCACTTCTAGCCCAGGAAAGGATGAATGCATTCCTTTAGCTAGTTCCTCAAAGGAAAACTTTCCTCACATACTCAAGAGAAAAGAATATAGGGCATTACAAAAGCTTGTTCAGTCTGGAGCCCAGCCGTCTGATTTGCTTCCCTATTGTCCTTTCAAGGAATGTACAGTATTGGCACAATGGTGACATCTTAGGGCTGGAAGTGAGCACAGGTATAGACAACATTGATATAACTTCTTAGCCTCAGTTTTACCACTTGTAAAACTGAAGACTTACTCTATTGGCCATCTGGCTCATCCTCATTTTTTTCCCCTTTCCTATTTGAATATTTGTTTTCAATCAGTTCACACACTCAAAATCATCCAAATAGTATTGTTTGTTTTTTTTTTTATCCAAATGAAGTGGGACCCCCACTGGGTAATTTGCTCAAGATCTAATACTTTTCACAACCTTGAACTTGAGATGCTATCCACTGTCTAACCCTGTAGAAAGTACTACAGCTCTGTCTTTAGATTACTTGCGCTCAGGATTTAGTTTATTTTACATTTATAAGGGGAAGAAAGCACATTCTTGGCATACAGAAGTAAAGCTCTAAGGTGCTTTTACCGCTATATCCAATTTAACTTTCCCCAATGTCTATTTTGCATGGAACCAAGTCTTCAATCGATACTATTGAACTGACAGAAAATCAACCAATGGACAGCCAAAGGGAGACCACACCTCAAATCAGTTTGTTAATTGGCTACTTGTTGACTACACTGCACAATATTTGCTGCTATAAGAGTTACAGTATTTAAAAAACAGGGTGGCCTCAAATTATCTTTGTGTCTTGTATATATTCTGTCCTAGATATAAGTCCCTCAGGTGACAAGATATACCCCATTCAGACTCATGGCCCTCAAACTTTGTGCTCTCAGTAAATGATACTCAAATTTCCTTTGATTGCTAATAGTGATTGTCACCATGGGTTAGTGCTTGATTTGCTTAAAAATCCTAACACAAACCTAGAACATCTGCAGTTAACATTTAACTGGGGATTGTGGTCAATTGTTTTATTTTCCTCAGAATGAACTATTAACTGGGAGAGGACATAAAAGCTGTATTCTAAATAAATTGTCAACAGAAATAAAGCTGCTCCTTTAAGAGTTCCAGACCACATCACCCCACTTTCTTCCCAATCAGCAGGGGGACAGAAGCAGAAGCAGAAGGAACCAGCAAGAAGCAGCACTCTGAACAGAAGTGCCTGCAGGTAGGAGAGAAGAGACAAGTGGTGCTGGCTGCTGCTTCAAAGAGGGGCACGGGCTTCCCCTTCCCAAGATCAAAACCAAGCTGGAAGGATGGACTGTATAGAAGCAGTTTCCCCTCCCCACTACCTTCTCCAACAGGAAAGAGGCAACATAGAAGAAGCCAGGCTGTCCCTGATGTGAGCCAGCCCAGCCCTAGCACACACTCACTGGGGGAAGTTCTGTTTAGATGTTAAGACTAGTTTTCTCCCTTAGTGCCAGACTTGCCCACCCCTGGTTCTAAGAGCAGTAAAAGGTGAGAATAGGCTGACTCCTGGATACTTGGGCAAACACCATGGATACAAATCATGCTTTCTTTACCAAAAGCTGGCAATAAAAAAGGGAAATACAGGTTTCAGAAGTGATAGTTAGCAAGAAGTAAAAATTCTCAATAATGCTCCCTAGAGTCAGAGCTCCTTGCAACTGTCCTGCTACCAGCAAGACCATCTAGTCTCCAGGGGACAAGTTACTTTCCTCCCATTCCACTTATTGGACCAACTTCCCCAAGGTGAAAGGCTCCTCGAGGCTAGTGGTTGTCCTGGATTTGTCAGGCAAATCCCCTTAGTTGTTCCTGCTTTCCTGACCTAGCAGGGCCTCCTACTTCAGGCCACAGCTTCACAGCTGTCAGTTCAATTCGGTATTTGGAAGCTGCACACACTCTCTGCTCTGCTTGATCCTCCTCTCTGATGGCATCTGTCATTTTGACTACCTTGCACACTGTTCTTCGCTAACCTTCCCCATTCACCAAATCTTGAGCCAAAGGGAACCTGCTAGGATGACCACTGAGCAGTCTTGGCAGGGAGCACAGTATCAAGAGCAAGACTCCATGTCTCAGTCCACTTAGGTAAAGTGAAATTGTTATTAAGAGGTGTGATTTTAGAATAATGCTGACTCTTAAGATTGTAAAAAGGGAGATTGTTTTTTTTTCTTGAATTACTTTTAAAGGAGTTTAATTCATAGTCTCCAGGTATTAATCTTCATTTCAAAGAATCTGAAAGCCTCAATTCCTGCAGTTTAATAAATTTTATTTTATGTCACATAGATTCTGCGAGTGTATAAAAACTAAAATTAATTTAAATTACTTTAACCACATATGTCAATTACAGGAAAGTAACAAATTACAGAGTGATATATATATATATCACACATACACATATATGTATATGTGTATGTATATATATATATATATATATATATATATATATATATATCCTGTCTTAACTCAGATTTCCACATTTGTTTCTGACCTGGCATGCAGTAAAGGCTGATTTACCTCCTAAGAAGAAATTATGATCTGGGTTATCTTATGTTCGTGAGCCTATTGTATTTAATTCCATGAACTCCATTGGGAACATCAAGGACCTCTATGACAGAAAAAACTGACGCCAGCTTAAGTTTAGAATGGGTCACCATAACCGACACTAGGATAGTTTACTCAAATAAGAAGCAACCTCCAGAATAATCCATATTAAAAGAGCACTTTCATATTTTTTAACTTCCAGGTATCTGTACTTAGTTGTTCAATATCTGTTGCATTAAGGAATCACAGGCCTCTTGAGGACAGGGAGAGAGACTGTGCAATGAAACTCAGCACAGCATTTGACATCTGTTGGGTCTCCTAGGGTTCATTCAACCATTCAATGATGGTGGTCCATGAACTGATTTTGACTTGGCTCAGGGTCATCCTCTAAAACTGTGATGATGCAATTTAAGAATATACATAAGGATTTCCCCCAACTATTCCACTTCGTACTTTGGATCTCAGTCATGTATTATAACTGAAAGTCATTACCATGGGGCTTTCTAGTTTCTAGACAATGAGTTGACTTTAAAGGTTTTTCAAAGTTTCTGGTTCTGGGTTCCTGGTGAGTATTATATATCAGATTCTATCATGCCCTTAATAACAGTTTGTGATATTTCAGAGGTGATGCTATTCTGATTCTTAATACAAATTAATGTAATTCCTTCAACACATTTAGCATGGCAGCAAACAGATAAACTTGATTGACTGTTTATTATATACCTAGCTATTAGAGTAAACATACATTTCCTTTACCCTAAAACATGATTCTCTAATGTAGGTACTGCTACATTATGATGTAGGTAATGTAAATCTCTCTTACAGAGAAAAAAACATTTACTTAAATTCACAGAGCTCAAAAATGTTTTAACCAGGTTTTGTACCCAGGTAGATTTGCTACCAAATCCTTCTATTAATACGTATTTACACAAAGCCACCACCATTCTGCATTAACAGGGGATTTCTATCACTGTAATTATGGAAGGTATGCAAGGCATTATTTCCATTCAACAGCCAAGAAAACTCAGGTTAAGTGCCCCAATGAAGGTCACATAGTTGTAAAGTTGAGTAGCTGAGACACAAATATGATTCTCTTTGAGTCATGTACAGTGTGCCCTTTATACTTACTTTATTTTTATAGTTTTAAAACCTAGGAGTTTGGGAGTGTAGGTATGTCATCAGTTAGCTGTTACATTAAAAAATATTTTCATGATGCAATTTCCCTGATCCCAACTGTGGCTAAATCTCAGGAGTCAGATGGCTGAGATAACTGTTGTCTTAAAGAAAGCTAGTATGACAGGCAACAGGAAGCAAAAAAAAAAAGGTGGAGAAATTCTTGTTTCATCATATTGAAAGACCAAGGCACATCTTTTTCCTGAAAATTAGAAATCTAGAGCTAGAAAACCTCTTTGATCAACTTCTGAGGAGAGCTCAGTAGTGGTGCTCTGAAAGGCATCCGCATGGAATTGTCTTCTACAAAAGATCACAATATAACTTAAGTACAAATCTACAGCTATCTCTCTCCTAACTTACTAAGGAATCCATTTCCTTATGGAGAAATGGAGAGAGCTGGGTATGATTCAAATCTGATATTCCACGGCATCTAGACTTCAAGTTTCTAGGAAGGGACATTCTCCCAGTCTCTGACCTAATGTAGATTTCACACTATAATGATTATGTAGGCATTATAAAGAGTCAATTACCTCAGTCATAGAGATCACTTATTTACATTCTTTGCCCAGTAGATTAAGTTCTGTCTGTCCTGGAGCTCTGATCAATGATACTGGGCTGCCCTGGTCAATCCTTTCAGCAGTGCAGCTACCAGAAGACGTTTCCCTGATTCTCCTCCCCAGAGATACAGGACTGGGTTCTGGAGGCATGTCATTTTCATAATGGTCAGGGAAGAAAACCATTGTATATGAAAGTGCTCTGCAAATAGCAAAAGTCCCAAATCAATGTGTACTGTCATCTCTTTTAGAACTGGCATCTCAGAGGCTTCTCAGCAGGCGAGATCAGCAGTACTCTGTGTACTAGCTGTGTCTGCAGGCCTTTCCTAGGAATTGTTGCTTGTTTGCAAAAGGGGTTTCAGAATAGGAGTCCCAGGGGTAGGTTGATCCCGAATTTCCCGAGAAACCGCCACACTGCTTTCCAAAGTGGTTGCACAAGTTTGCATTCCCAACAGCAATGGATGCTTTCTCCACAGCCTCTCCAGCAAAGGCTATCATTGGTGGTTTTGATTTTAGCCATTCTGACAGGTGTAAGATGGTATCTTAAAGTTGTCTTGATTTGCATTTCCCTAATCACTAAGGAAGTTGAGCATGACCTTAAGTGTCTTTTGGCCATTTGAACTTCTTCTGTTGAGAAATCTCTGTTCAGCTCAGTGCCCCATTTTATAATTGGGTTGATTAGCATTTTACAGTCTAGTTTCTTGAGTTCTTACAATGGGGATGTTCTATTGGGAACTCACCAAGGCCAGCTGGCCTGGGTCTGAAAAAGCATGGGATAAAACCGGACTTGCTGAACATAGCGGACAATGAGGACTACTGAGAAATCAAGAACAATGGCAATGGGTTTTTTAATCTACTGCATGTACTGGCTTTGTGGGAGCCTAAGCAGTTTGGATGCTCACCTTACTAGACCTGGATGGAGGTAGGTGGTCCTTGGACTTCCCACAGGGCAGGGAACCCTGATTGCTCTTAAGGCTGATGAGGGAGGGGGACTCGATTGGGGGAGGGGGAGGGAAATGGGAGGCAGTGGTGGGGAGGAGGCAGAAATCTTCAATAAAAAAAAAACAGAATAGGAGTCCCAGTATCTAGTAAGTTTCAAATTTGATATTTTAAGACTAGTATTCTAGTAAGAAAAATTAGTTTGTTTTTTTTTTTAGATGAGATGCTGGTCATTAGTTTTCATATTAAGACAATAAAAAGGTTCTAATTTAGTGTTTTTGTTCGAAGCATCTTGACTTTGAGTATAATTAGGACTCTTTCGTTGTCTAATAAATTGCTAACAATTGAAAATATTAACAGTACCCATAGTAGAAATGAAATGATTTCCTAAAGTGACCACATAACCATTTCTGCCATTTTTTTCTTTTAGAGGAAGTAGAATTCATTAAAATATTGAAGCTCTGAATTATTCTTGAAAGCTTTGATGCTGGAACTAGGAGTGATCGTCAAAGGTACAAAGACTCTGTGGTGCTTTGTGGGCGAACGGATGGCAATGGCAATGATCCTCAACCTTGGGAACATTGGTCTAATGACTTGACCTCCTGGGCATTGCTGTCCTGAAGAGACCTGGCCTGTTACAGCAGAGTTGATCCCTTCTCCTTTCCCAGCAACTGAACCATATCAGAATAATAGTCAACCTGAAGTTCAATTGTTACATGACTGAACAGATTTTCTAATGTTTGCCCAAAGATTCCATATAGGCTCCTTCAACTCTGAACCTAAAACATTCTTAATGAATCCATTTCCTTGGTATTCACTGATAAAGGTATTTAGATATGATGCAATTTTCCTGTGGATAGTTACCCATTTCAAATCTGATACCTGCTTTATATGTTGTGAAATATTTCAGATTGACTTGAGCCCAAACTTACTTCAATAACCTGAGAAAATGTAGTCTAGAAAAGGGACCTATCCCTTGCAAACCTGTAATGGATGTTTTTCCACTTGATTCCTATAGACTAACAATTAATGATGTTGCTTGGCCATCTTATGTGACTTTACCTGTTAGATCATGATGTCTTAATCCTTCAATGCAACTCAATCAACAAGATGATTAATGCAAAATGTTTCCTTTTACCCACCACTATCTATTTTTATATATCAAAATATTAGATCCATCAGGAGACTTTGTGGCTGTCCATAGACTAATGGAGACCTAAATTACTCACCAAGACCACAAAGACAGTTATATCAGGATCCATAATCATTAGTAATTTCTTTCGTTTCAAAATCATGCAGTCCCAAAATAGTAAGTCACTGTGTCTTGTGCCATTTTCTATCATCAAATATTTATATTTATTACGCAAAATCTTAAGTAAAGTCATATTTTTTGGAGAAGAATGTAAAATTTAACTTAAGAGTCTGTGAGAGACAAGTTCCTTTATTTAACAATTAGTAATCTAATAAATTATTATCTGCAAATATCTATTTATCTCCAAGAGTTTTCAGGCTAAGTAAATCTTTGTCTCATACTACTGCTTGAAAATATGTAGCCTCTAAACAGAAAAACATGCAGCCCACCTCATTCAAAAATTAGTAAGCACTATATAGAAAACATACAGTCGATTTATTTAAAGCCTACATTCTTAAAATAAATTATTTTGGTTCAACTGAGTATAAAGTGCCAGCAGAGTTCTCAGTTAAAACAATAAACCCAAAGTATAAAACCACACATTCTATAGAGGGAAAAGTTCTGTCCATACTTTGTGCTTCCATTAATTTCATTAATAATGTGTTCTCTCCAGTTAGTGTGAGATCTTCTTTCAGTTCTTATGCAAGCATCTCCAATCCTCCTGCAGTATTATCCTTCCCATTTCGATGGGGCTCAAGGACACAGCTTTGCTTGGTATAGCAAACATTCTACCACTGACCCGCATCTCCAAACCCACTCTTTATATTTCCACCAGGAGAGAATGCTTATATTCATTCTAATCTGCTGGATTACGATAATACAAATGTTTCGTATGGGCCAGATGAAAACCATATTCTGTATCGAAAGCACACAAAACTTGCCTGTTCTACGTATTTATCTCAGATTCATCATGACCCAAAGTGTTACAGATAAAGAAATCCTTTTGATCTGAAGAGGGATTGAAAACTACAAAACATGTACATCTCTCTTCAGTTTCCATGTGTTTGACTTCTAGCCACTGAATTGGCTTTCCATGAAAAGTTTATGTAAATAAGCAATTATTTCAACTCATTAACCAATATTAATAGGTTTCCAAGTAACCAGTTGGAAGTTGTGCATCATACTCACTAATGTAGTTTCCAGAAATACAATGAAACAAACGCGACAAAAACTTTCTACTAGATTTGTGTTTATACTTAACATTTTAAGGTTGAACAAGCATCAGGACCATTTATAGGAACAAGAAGATCATAATCCCCATGAGATTTATAAGGACACTGTGAGGTAAGTAACATCTTTCTCCTTCTGAGCCATTTAGTCAAGGTTCTTACATTCCTTTGAACTATAAGCAGAACTTCATTCAGTAAACAATATAATTAAAAGTATTCAGGCTATTGGGCTGTTTAAACAATGGCTTTCTATACAAATAGAGATATCATAAAAGTTATCAGATAGTTTTTCGTGTCCTAAAGTGAAAATACATGCCAATCTTATAGTAGAATAGAAAACACAACACTGGTTATTGCTGAAAAACCATACAGATTTTAACCATAAAATATTTATCACAGAAAATTTAGAGCTCAAAAACTCCTTGAAGATTATGGATAAGTTGGGGTAACTAAAAAAATAAGCTAAAAATGGGGTAACTGAAAAAAATAAGCGTGAGAAAGTTTAAAAGCCCTGGGATTTGTAGATAAAGAGATAAATCAGAAGAACACTTGCTGTTCTTAGCCAAGGACTCAGGTTTGATTCCCCCAGAACACATATGCTAGCTCACAACTATTTGTAAGTCCTGTTAAAAGGGATTGTACACCCTCCTATGACCTTCACAAGTATAAGCATTCAGTGTATGCAGACAAAGCCCTTAGGGACAAAACAAAAATAAATATTTTTTTGAGACAGAGACCCACATTGGAGCACTGGGCTGAGCTCCCAAGGTCCAAATGAGCAGCAGAAGGAGGGAGATCATGAGCAAGGAAGTCAGGACCACGAGGGGTGCACCCACCCACTGAGACAGTGGGGCAGATCTAATGGGAAGTCACCAAGGCCAGCTGGATTGGGACTGAAAAAGCATGGGATAAAACCGGACTCTCTGATCATGGTGGACAATGAGGGCTGATGAGAAGCCAAGGACAATGGCGCTGGATTTGTGGGAGCCTAACCAGTCTGGATGCTCATTTTCCTAGACCTGGATGGAGGGGGGAGGACCTTGGACTTCCCACAGGGCAGGGAACCCTGACTGCTCTTTGGACTGGAGAGGAAGGGGGAGAGGAGTGAGGGGAGGGGAGGAAAATGGGAGGCTGGGAGGAGGCAGAAATTTTTTTCAATAAAAAAATTAAGAAATAAAAAATAAAAAAATCTTTATAAGGAACAGAATTAAATTTCAAATGCATGTGGCCTGCCTAGGGCCTCTATTCTTCATCAAATGGCCTATCTGGAAAACACACCTATATGTGATATCTTCTAGGTTCTTGTTTGGGCTCCATAGGCTCATATATTTGGATTCTTAGTCACCAGAGAGTGGCACTCATTGAGAAGGATTAGAAGGCGTGATCTTGTTGAAGTAGATATAAGTTTATTGGAGAAAGTGTGCCACTGGGGATAAGCTTTGAAGCTTCAAAAATCAATGCAAAGACAGCCCCCTCACCTCCCACCTTCACCTGTAGATCAGGACTATGTCTGCCTGGGTGCCACCATGCTTCCCAATAATAATAACTCTGAAATTGTAAATATGCCCCAAATCAAATGCTTTATTTTCTAAATATTTTATTGGTCATGGTATCTCTTCAGAGAAATAGAACAGCGACTAAGACAAGGGAGATATAACTTTTAAAGCTTGTAAAATAAATAACCCAATCTTCTATATGATTCAAAATTGGCACAAGATCAGAAAATGGTCATGTGATAAAATATTATAATTGGTATAGGGTTGGGGTTTGGGATGGAAAATATGTAGGTTCAGGGATCTTCTTTAAAAATAAAAGAAAAAATTGGATGGAATAATAAGTAGATTAGTGTGAGCTTCCTCACACTAATAATAATAGTGAGTAATAGAGCGAATACTTGTGAACTATTATTTAAAGACAATTTATATTGGTATAGATTCTTGTATATTGATATAAATTCAAATTATATTTGTTATATTGAACATACTCCTACTTCTATTTACAATATTTGTACACCTATGCAAAAATATTTTATCATACTGCATTCCTGCATGTTTCTATCTCTGCCTAAGACATTTTGTATATTGATACAATTTTATGATATATTTATTTTCTTGTACTATACATTTCTACCTCTTATCAAGATACTTATACTTCATTTACATTTTGATGTCATTGTCCTTATTTGCTGCATAGTTGTTTAAAAATTGTTTAATATTCTAATATAAAGTCTTAGTCTTTAAGCTATACAGATATTAAGTATTATAGGACAATAGTCATCCATGTTCGTCACACTTATAGCTAGACTAATCAGGTTCTTTAAATACATAGAGATTGCATTCCATATAGACAGATAATCTTCAACCACTTCAACAAAATGTAGTACATGGCATTTAAATAACGTAGGGGTGTGTTGATGTGAGAAACGATTGCTCCTGTCAACACCAATCTATTCCTGAATGCTGAGCACAGGAGACACTCCACTTGGAACTTGTCTTCTTCTTGGAAAAACTGATCTTTGGGCAAAGAACTGCCCATGCCTTGACCACTGACAAAATGCAGATATCTGAACAGGACAAGAAGAATACAAGAAAAAAGACTGCCAAACCTTGCCAAGACAGGGTAATATGGTTTTAAATTTATTCCTGCCTCTAAAAATGGTCTGTCAGTTACTCTAAGCCTTAGCCAAAATTGGTTGCTCCAAAGTTGCAAATGAGACTTTAGATGACTGTCTAGGCAGCCAGTTGTCTCTGTCAATTATTGCACATTTTGGAAGTTGTTTAATTGCATTTTCTGTTCACTTAGGTAGTATTATTTTCCTTCTCATGTGTTTGATGGGGGGTGAAGACTAGATAGGTATATAGTTATTTTCCTCTCATGACTTAGCCAAACCATATCTAAATATAAGATTTAGACTCCTTAGAATTAAATAATTATCGAAATATTTAATATATGTTTCTTGCTTAATATTGTTTATCCTGGTTGTAATTCTAAATTTTATACTTAATATGTTGTTATTATACAGAGTATTGTATTGGATTTGGAATTCTCTTACTTGGACAAAAGTGGGAAGTGCTGGGGGAGCTCCTTAGAAATGCTGGACCAGATTTGGCATGGCGTTGTGTTCTAAAAAACTCCTACCAGGCCAGAGAGATGCCTCAGCAGTTAAGCCTGCTCTTCCAAAGGTCCTGATTTCAATTTCCAGCAACTGCATGGTGACTCACAACCATCTGTAATGAGATCTGGTGCCCTCTTCTGGCCTGCAGGCATACATGCAGACAGAATACTGAGAATAATGTACACATAATAAATACAGTGTTTCGGTTTCTCAGGAAATTCGGGATCAACCTACCCCTGGACCCAGCAATACCACTCTTGGGAATATACCCAAGAGATGCCCTATCATATGACAAAAACATTTGTTCAACTATGTTCATAGCAGCATTATTTGTAATAGCCAGAACCTGGAAACAACCTAGATGCCCTTCAATGGAAGAATGGATGAAGAAAGTGTGGAATATATACACATTAGAGTATTATGCTGCAGTAAAAAACAATGACTTCTCGAATTTTGCATGCAAATGGATGGAAATAGAAAACACTATCCTGAGCGAGGTAACCCAGACCCAAAAAGATGAACATGGGATGTATTCACTCATAATTGGCTTCTAGCCATAAATAAAGGTCACGGAGTGTATACCTGGTGAACCTAACGAAGCTAAAGAAGAAGGTGAACCCAAGAAAAAACATATAGTTAT
>NW_026068182.1:948877-960463 GCF_014885135.2 Alexandromys fortis
GGAGGCTGGGAGGAGGCGGAAACTTTTTTTTCTTATTCTCAATAAAAAAAAAGAAAAAAAAAATAATTGCACAGCTTTGGGAATACATTTTAAAAAGTCCTTGAGTTGTATCTCTATAAAATAGAGCTGTTGTGTAGTATGTGAATTATAGTGCATTAAAGCTTTTTTCAAAAAACAAAAATAAATAAATAAATAAATAAATCTTAAAAAAACCTCCTCTCTCTCTCTCTCTCTCTCTCTCTCTCTCTCTCTCTCTCTCTCTCTCTCTCTCTCTCTCTCTCTCCTGCTGCTGCTGAATTCAGTTCCTGTTCCCCACTCGTGCATATAATCCCTTTATTATACCCCATTCTGAGCTAATGTAGGATTATTTATTGTACAATTCATTATGGTCAATTGGTATCCATAGCTGACAATGAGGTTCATTCTTGGTGGCTGAAGTATAGTCTATGTGAGTGAACACAAGAAACATCACTTCATCATTATACTATACAGAGAGGTTTTACTGCCCCTAAAATTTTATGCTATCCCACTTTTCCTTCTTTCCCACCCACATAGCCATCCTTAGAAACCACTAATGGTTTAGGGTCTTCATAAGTTTGCTTTTTCATCAAGGTTATAAACATTGTAGCCTTTTAAAATAAACTTTCTTTGTCTAATAAGTTTTGAGTGATTTTTGTATATTATTAGCAATAGATTTTTATTAAATGTGTTTTATATTTTCTCCCAAATTATCTATATTTTTGGCTCAGTGTCTCAACAGTAGTCTTCACAGAGAAGAATTTTTATTTTAACGATGTATATCTTAAGACTGAAATTGGAAATATATGTTGTCTATTTTAGTCTTTCTTTAATTTTATAGAGAAATCCTTGTTATTTGTTTTGCAGTATTAAGACTGATGTAGTGATAGGAGGGGAGAGGCTGCGTTCCCGGCACCTGGTCGCCTGCATGGCTAGCTTATGCCCCGAAATAATTACGCTGAAACTGTATTCTTTTAAACACTGCCTGGCCCATTAGTTCCAGCCTTTTATTGGCTAGCTCTTACATATTGAACTAACCCATTTCTAATAAACTGTGTAGGCCACGAGGTGGCTTACCAGGGAAGATCTTAACCTGCGTCTGTCTGGAGTGGGAGAATCATGGCGACTCTCTGACTCAGCTTCTTTCTCCCAGCATTCTGTTCTGTTTACTCCACCAACCTAAGGGTTGGCCTATCAAGGGGCCTAGGCAATTTCTTTATTAATAAGAAATCACTCCCACATCAGACTGATTTATGTAATAATAACCACAACATTTATTTGTAGTGCATATGTTTCTTCAAAACTATCATTGTCTTTAATTTTCTTTATGACATTCTTTTCCAAGTATTTTAAATTATATATGCTTAACTTCATCATCAATCTCTCATTTTATTGGTTCAGAAGTTTTAGTTACATTTAAAAGGTCTTTGCATATTATGAGGTTAAAGTGAACATTACCCAGTGTTCTTCTAACACTTGTTTCATTTTGACAGCTGGATCCTAATCTATAAGAATTGTGTCTTATGTAAGAATATGATTAATACTAAGCAAATATCTTTCCATTTTTTGGAAGTCCTTATGAAAAAGTTCATCTTTATCATACCTTGGCTCTATTTAGTTGAAGTAAAATCTTTGTTATATATTAAGCTTTGGTATTTTATTTGTATCTTTGCAAATTGAGAACTGATTTCTTGATGTAGGAGTTCCCTCTGTGTGCTGTGATTACCATTAATGAATAAAGGAACTGCTTTGGACCTAAAGCAAGGCAGAACGTAGGTAGGCAGGGAAAGCTAAGTTGAATGTTGGGAGGAAGGGTGCAGTCAGAAAGAAGCCATGGAGCCTCTGGAGACAGACATACCAAAACTTTGCTGGTAGACCACAACCTCATGGTGATATACAGATTACTAGAAATGGGTTAAAATAAGATGTAAGAGATAGCCGACAGGAATTTAGAGCTAATGGGCCAAGCAGTGATTTAATTAATACAGTTCCTGTGTGTCATTTTGAGTCCAAGCTAGCTGGGGAGGCTGGGAAGAACAAGCGGCCCCTCCTTGCAATAATTTCTCCAAGAGGTTGTTACATAAGTGATCTGTGTCATTACTGATTGAGAAAAATGTATGGTTGATAATATAAGGAAATAAAGTATAGATAGGGAATATGGGAAAATGGTGGGCTCTTTTTAGAAGAGGAGGGAGGGTACATACAGGAGAAGGAGGGAAGTAGGTAAAATAACAATGTGGATGTCTGAAAATTCACAAGGAATCATACTATTAACTATTTACCAAAAAAATAACTTAAAATGCATGCAATTCAGCATGTACATATACATATATAATTTTGATTTACTTTTTGTGTCTGGGCTCCAAGAGTCAAAGACGAATGATCAAACCCCCCAATACCAGACATGAAAATCCTTCTTTTGAGTTGTTTTTCAGGGCTATCCAAGTGAATCACAAAACATATTGATGTTGCCCTCAGAAGTGGATTGCAATTACCTATTTCTGAAGATGCCATGAATTTCAGAAACAAGGCCCATGGACCTTGAACTAGAACTGGCCTGAATGGACCCTCCCTGAGGACTAGATTTCATGGTACCAGAAGGCACCACGCAAGCTTCCAAAGGAGGGACACAATCAATAGCTTTACCTAGCTTATGAAGCACATTAAAAACCAGCATGACATTATAACCCTAAAGGTGCAGTTATGACACATGTACCTTGACAATAACCAAGTTGGATGTAAGACCTGCTCAACAATAGGGATAACATGCCTGGTAGTAGAAAATTAGCTAATTAATAAATTCCTGTGCAAACATGCTCATCAGAGAAGAATCTATAAGTAATAATTTACTAAACCAGTATAATCCCTCATAACAATCTATAAACATTTGTATTGATAATCACAGGTAAGTGTCTTCTTTACCCCTCATAGGCAACTTCTCTTTGAAACAGATGAAGGCCATTACAGAAAACCACAGCCAATCAAAATTCAGAATTGTAGAACCCAGTCCCAAGGGATGTACCTACAATATAATGACTGCATTCAAGGCTTAGGGAACACAGTAGAAGAGGGAATGGAAAATTTGTAAGAGCCAGATGATCAGGGACTTTGCTAGAAGATTGTGTCTCCTAGTAACCTTAGGAGCTATATCCACAAAGTTTCACCAACATGAATGTGCAAATGAGAGCTGAAAAAGAATACCCACAAATATGCCAAAGTGCACAGGAAAGAGCCCACCAGTCCTCAAACTTACACAAAGTTCTACATGCTACTGAGCAAAGTTGGGAGAGGGAGATGTGACTTTCCCCAGGGAAAAGCATACAAATTAGTATTTCAAAGCCAAACTACAAGCCCTGAAAACAGACATACAAATAACATTGTGTGGAGTCAACTCATTGTGTGTCTGTATAAATACATTTATGCATACAATAAAATTCATGTAAAAGGGGCCCATTAATTTAAAGGAGAGTGAGGAGTGATGGAGAGGACGGTTTGCAGGGAGGAAAGGGAGAAAAGCTTTAATTAAATGATAATCTCAAAAGAGTTAAAAAGAAAATGTAAGAAATAAAGAAATAGAAATTCAATATACCCAAGAACACATTCTGTAGATGATGTTTAGAACTTCTATTCCCATGCTTATTTTCTCTTCACAAAATGTTTTTTTTTCTGGGAATTGTATTATTAATCTTTCTCTTTATTAGTGTCATTTCTCCTGCAGGTTTTGCTTTATAAATGTGGTTGCTTTGTCCTTCAGTACATAAATACCCATGAGTGATACATCTTGGTTGTGAATTATGGCTTTTTGTACTAATATGTATCTTCATGTCTAAAAATAAATCTACTTAAGTACAAATAAATGGTCAGGTTAAAAGTAAATAATGGAAAAATGGTGTACCATGCAAGCACCTAGTAAAAGGGAACTTAATTTCATATAGAGTAGACTTCAGATTTAGAAAACAAAAGGATACTGTATAATGATAAATGCTCAATTCACCATGAGAAAATCCTCTGAACTGTGAACCTTATAAAGGGACTTCAAAATTCAAGAGAAAACACTAACGTTAAAGAAGAAATAAATGTGCCCATGTATCCTGCCACCAGAAAACCATAAGCATTTTTTTTAAGTTACCAGCAGATTTTCATCAAATCTAGTTACTGTAGTTATAAATACCCAGCTTTCCAATATTTAAAAACAGCAGTCAAAAATGGAATTGAAAACAGCTGTTAAATTTATCAGCTGTCAATGTCTGCTAATGGTTTCCACATAGCTGACACAAACCGCACTAGTAAAGATATCAAGTACTTCCAAAATAATGACTGTTGTCAGCCAGAAACTTGCTATATGTATGACAGAGAGCTTCAAGGGTTTCCTCATTCTGGATATTTAGTTATACTTATCCTTCATATGGCTTAAGGAAGGCTTACAAATTCTATTCACATACCTGGGTGTTTTGAAAGGTATCATGGGAAGTTCACTAATAGTGTTCAGAGTTTGCACTCAAGGCAGTCTATTCACAGAACTCTAAGACTGCTTGAACATAAGTTGTTTTTGTTGCTGTTAGTGGTGTTGGTTTGTTTCTTTTTTTGTTGTTGCTGTTTTTACACCTTAATTTGGGCAGAAGAACAACAGTGTATCTAAATAGAATTAAGAAACTCAGTTCCCCAAAGGCATTTTTATAAATTTCTAACTGAAAAGTTATGTATGGAAACTGATTCCAGAAGAACCATGAGCTTACAACACTTACTAATCTTCCCATTATTCATTACAATATCATCTGTCTCCTTATTTATCTGTGTTTACTTCAATATAAATATGCCAGCTGGCATCCGCACAGAATATAAACACCCTATAGTTATTAAACAACAACAAATCATATATTACTCATGACATGATCAACTAACAGTTTCCATTCTCTTGAAGGATTAGCAATGACCTTTCTCAGTATGAATCCAGAAAACTATTGGCGCGTCACAAGAAAACACAACTATTTATTCTCAAATTTAAGATGAGAAATATGGGTTCACTGAAGGGAAATGACTTATCCAAAGTCTCTTAGATTTTTCCTGAAAGGAGCAGGGCTTGCCCTTAAGCTTTCAGAGTATTGTTCCCCTGCTTTCTCCCTTTACAGGGTACTTTTGGGACTACACTGAAGTCCAGGTTTCTGAAAGGGAGTGCCTATATTAGGTTACATTCCCACTGTGCTAAAAACACTTGAAGCCTCAAATATGTGATTTATCTGGGACTGCCATTTCAAAAGAAATTAACCCAGAATCAAACATGCTGGCTTACTGTTTTGTTAGTAAAGACACTTTGCCATTTTTGTGTTTCTCCCATTCTTTTCCATTACAATATGAACTAGACAGTTCATGGCACCATGACAAAAAGCAAGAGCTAATTTACCAACTGCAGAATTCTAAGACTCTTTGCTGTTTCAAAAAATGCCAACAGATAATGAAAAAAATCTGAGATTATATTGATGTATCCACATAGAATTGAGAAGCGAAAATAAATATACTCTACTGGTCATTTTCATATTTTATCCTCCTTAATGATACAGAGCCTATTATACTTGGTTGAGACTGATTTATTTAATTATTGTCTTAATATACTATTTAAAAGATTCAGAAGTAAAATGTAGGAATTAATTTAACCAAAACTTACAAACAATATTAGTTTTCAATTTCTGTGACATTTCTTTCCTTATTATAGTTTGATTCTCTAATGTCACAAAATTTAATACTTAGCCTCTGAGATAAATATCTTTAAGGATTCACAAGTTTACTACACAAGACATGAATCTTATCAGTAATTTTCTCAAACATGAACTTCACTTTTCTGTTAAAAACAGAAGTCTGAGAGAAAGCATTTGAAGAATCATTTTCCAAGTTCAGCATGACATAGCTGTTCAGAAGAAACATATAGGTAAATTCATGTGTGTTTTAAGGGCACTTACTCTCATCACCTAGAGTTCAAAATATACTAGATCTTAACACAAATTTCTATATCAAACAACTACTTTTATTTGAAAAAATTAATAGGCAGCCTTGGAAAAAAGAGAAAATAGATGTCAGTGTTTCTATTCTGTTTTCTTTTGTCTTTGCATCATCACTAGTATATAGTAAAATTATGGTTGGTCTTTTTAGTCATTCATCACTGGTTCAGTAATTTCTGTAACTGAAATATATATATATGTTTAACATGCAGCTTCATTTATGCCTGCCTGTAAAAACATGTTTCAATACCAAGTAGATATTCCAGTCAACACTTGATAACCCATAAAGGGGAAGGACATGATATTGCAGATAACATGAGAATTCCAAAATTTAAAGTCATTTCTACTGTGCTTCAAATGTATATATACCTCAGGTTAAACTATTTTTATCATTTTTCAAATTTAGTTTTACATTTAACAAGTCAGAATTATCAGAAAATGAGAATGTTAATAATTCTAGGCAGTGAAGAAATAAGATTGAACAGTGATAAGACACCAAAAGGCATTGAAATGTATAACTAATTTTCATAAATAGGAAGGGGAATTAGGGGGATTAGAAATTTAATGTCATCTTCAGCTACATAGTGAGTTTGAGGCCATCATGGACTATATGAGACCTGGCTCAAGCAACATAAGTAAAATAGAAACAATTCAATAACAAAATATATTGTACATGGATTATCAAGAGTTTGCTCACTTATACTGAATTCTGAAGGCAACCATTCTGCCTGCTAATACAATATCTTCGTGGGGAAAGTCATATTGTATACGAACTACAGAAAATAATGTATTTCTGTGACTCTCAGTTCTTCATTGTATTATATTGCCTATTAACATTTATTTTCAAAACTCGTATGCCATTTTAAGAAGCAAAATAAAACAAAACAACAACAATAACAAAACATCAAGTAAAACTTTCACAGTAGTATTAGGTATTGAAAGCATTCAAATGAGATACTGTTTAATGCTACATTGGTAAAGACTTATAAGGTCATCCAGAATTCCAAACACAAAAAGTAAGTTTCAATACTCTTTTATATCAGTAAAAGAGATTTTTAAAAATAAATAAAAGCATAGCCTGTATTAGGTGTGATTCTACAGAATGCTTAAATCTAGAGGCTTAGCTACTACATAAAGCTTGATGAAGAAAAGGCAAAGGCAACTCTCCTAAAAGTTCCCTATCACTACAGGAAGTCATAGGCCAGTGCAGGGGAGGTCTCCAATGTCTGCACTGCCCCCCCCCCCAGCTCACTTTTAACATTGTCTCTAATTAGCAGGGTGGCTCTAGGAATTGGGTTTTATTGTGTTTTCAGATCAGTACATTTCAACTTCCTTCAGTGTAACCCAAGATCTTTTAAAATAAAATTTTAATCTACCATTTGTATACAATTGACCATAAAAATATGAATAACAGATAGATTCAAGGCAGCACAGCATTAAAGGTGCAGATGCCAATGAAGATGTAAATCAATTAAGGAACTGTCTGTTTAAATCAGAAGTCAGCATGGGGCTTAGTTGCCCAAACAATTCTAGCATTAAGGGTTTAAAGTATCTTTGTTCCAAGGACACACCAATCTTTGGATTAAGTTTTCTGTCAAAGAACAGTATCCAAGATGTTCTTAGAGATTTCTTGTCACTGAGGGTTTGATGCCTGACATATTTATTTCATACAGTGAGAACTAACACCATGTGAAAAGAGCTCAAATGAGTGTTATCTAGCTCCTTTCCTGGCAATGAAATGACTGTCTTGTTTTTTTTCTGGGAAACCTGCCAGGTGAGCATTGAGAGGCTAGCATGGCTGAAGTGATTGCCCTGGCAGTGAAGTTTAATCTGGCACACAGAAGCAACCTGTTTAAGATCTGGGTACCAGGTGTACAATATTTGTCTCTTCGTGTAATGGAGACTAACTTGGTCTTGCCTTTTTAAAATGCAGACTTTAGCACCCTGTCCAAGTTCTTGGGAAGCAGAGTACCTCCATTGGAAGATGGGTAAGGCCTTTGCACACAGAGCCCTGATTGAAATTCTTCCTTTGTTACTTTGTAGTATTGTGACTTTAAGTAAGTTAGTTAGTCTTCATCAGTTTCACATCTATATTTACAAAGTGAGCACATTAACTATTGCTCTTAACAATTTAAAAGAAACTATCTTTTTTCATTTTACATATCATAATAGCTTGAAACGAGGAAATATGGGAGCCGTAACTCTAAGTATGTAAAATTCATGGCTTCTTTTATTTTAAATCATCATATTTCCTTAATTGCTTTCTGTTTGGCTAGGTAACAAGCTCATCTTTACTTTCAGGAAAGACAATTTCTTTCACTTAGCAATGGCATTCCAAAATCAAGTGTGTCTGATTTTCAATGGCTATTTTCCGTTCACACTGGTAACATGCCTTGTCATTGATTTTTACTATTATAATATAATGCATGAGTCATATTCATTTATTAAAAAAGAAATTTATTTTCTCACAGTTTTGGAAGTTCAAAAGTCCAAAAAGGCATCAGGATATTGAATCATGTGATTCTCCCTGCAGCATCCTCACATATTATACTGCAAAGAACAAGAGTATTGAACTTTCTAAATTTTTTTAGTGACTATGTATCAGAACTAGGGCATAGGAAGGACATGTTAACCTGCTGAGCTATATGCCTAGCTGAAATTATCTTTTACAGAGGTATTAGTACTACCTATGAGAACAGAGTTTGCATAGCCTAATCACCCCTCAAAGACATTACTTCTTAATACAGACACTATGAAGTTCAGTTTGAGCGCAGGGTTTATAGAGAATTAACAATCTAAGTGTCACATGTTCAAATAAGTTGCCACTGCTCTGACCTTCATTTTTCACGTGTGTCCCCTCTTTGCCTTAACTTTTTCTTAGCTCAAGTTATTACTTGTGGGGAATGGGAAGCTGTCCGATTACTCTTTCCTATTGCTTGAACTGAGGGTAAGTAGGAGACTGGCCTCATATCTTCAACCTAGCAGCGGGGCATACAAATGA
This sequence comes from Alexandromys fortis, assembly GCF_014885135.2. Classification (NCBI taxonomy): domain Eukaryota; kingdom Metazoa; phylum Chordata; class Mammalia; order Rodentia; family Cricetidae; genus Alexandromys; species Alexandromys fortis. The sequence goes on from NW_026068182.1 coordinate 957,890, forward strand.
TTAGCAATCTATTGCCCCTGAGCAATAATGAACTTACTAGATCACTCTGAAACTCACTATTACTCATCAATCACCAGAATCCCAGGATCCGCCTGCATTTCTTATCATGCTAACTTCCTCTGTCCTTAAGATGAGGCTACAGAGATCTTCTTCTAATCATATAACCAGTTTAACTTACTCTTCCTTCTTTTCATTCATGACTGACTAACATTTATATAATGGCTATTATCACTTACTACCACCATTCTGAACACTTTACAAGCTTCATTTTCAGAACATCTCAGTGATGTTGCTACCACAATTCGTCTTAATTTGCAGATGGAGAAACGTAGGTGCCACAGGGATGATGAGCCTTGCCAAAAAAAAAAAAAAAAAACCAGCGAATATGTGGTGGAGGTGGGATTTGCATATGTTGCTTTTTTGTTGTAGTCCTGTTCTGAAAAGGCCATTATACTGCCCCCTAGAAGGCATGTACTGAGGACATAGGTGAATGAGCTCACTGGGCTGGTTCATGCTTAGAACTCTTACTAAATCTCAGCACTTGGAATTCAGAAACGGTAACTTTGGCTCTCATTTCCTTTCCATTTCAATAATGTCATCCTTCCATGTGCCAATGAAGAGGATTGGACTGCAGTATAACATAAATGCCCCAGGATGGAAGGATAGCACAGTACTTCATAATCAGTATTCTGTCATACATTTCAAGCATCACTACAGGGTAGAAGCTAATAAAATACTAATTCCAATCCCTTCTCTTCAAATGCTCTATCATAATATTCACTTTCAGAAAGACTTGCTCCACACAGTATCAACTACATTCTATACAAAATGTTTTATTGCCAATATTTAATTCCTTAATGGCAAGATTCTGACTATTTTATATGTTTGTCTTTAATTAAAAGAAACAGTGATCCTATGACCATTATCATAACCCCTACACATTAAAAAATACCAAAAAACTAGGACATTCTAGTGTGAGGAGACCAGATCATATTAAAAAGTCTCTGTGCTATCCTTTCTTAGCCTATCCATTGATATAGATCACTGTTTATGTAAGTATGAGCTCCTACACAGTTGCCCCATAAAATAGTAGTTGATTGATTATGCAGTGACCACAAAGAGAAAAGGCTTCAGATGAGGAAGTGATTTCTATCTCATGCTTGACTGGACCGTTCTATGTGGCTGAGCGTAGGTCTTCTGGTATTTTCAAGTATTCTCAACTGAATTCTTGTAGAATTTGTGACCTCTAATGGCTGAAAACTCATATCTATATCCTTCATGGAATATATTCACAACTATTCCCTTGTTAAAATAAATCCAGAAGTGCAGTTAGGCTTTTAGGAAAGCTCATTTTTGATTCTGACAGTGTTGTTTACATATTCCACATACTGCTTGAGGGGTTGTTAGACCAAAAATCTCATAATTTACAGCTTGGCAATTTCATTAAAGTGCCATAGATGACTGACTAATATATTCCTGGGTCTTGGATAAATTTTTAATAGGGGAATACTGGCATCATAAAAAGCCAGACCACATTCTCACAACCTAGGAGAACTGATGACTTTAAGAACACCAAAGATGAACAGGATGCTACAACGAATAGAAACACCGACATGTGCCTCTGCCAATCCCCATTACAAATATGTCTTTCAAATGGAGATTAAATGGAGTGTCAAAATGTGTCATCTGTTGTTGCATTTTGGTAATGTGGACGAATGTTGACAAAATTCATGTGGAGAATCAAAAAAATCTTACTATGAATTAAAATCAAATTTAAGTTTTGCTATGGAGAGTAACCTTAACTATTAAGGCTAGACTCACTGTGCTATTAGCAATACAGAATTGCTTAGGTCCTACATTCAGTAACTCAAAAATAAAAAGAAAAAGGAAAAGAAAGGAAAGGGGGGCATCTGGCCTTCACAAGAAACATCTGCATATAAGCTCTGTTCTGGGTGCTTTATGCCTGTAACTTCAGCAAATGAAACATATTGGAATCGATAAAAAAAAAAAAAAACCTGAAGACAGGGGAATAACTCAGTCAGAAAAGCCCTCATGGTGTAAGCACAAGGACCTGAGTTGAAATACCAGGAACCTAGATAAAAAGCCAAGTGTGGTGACTTATACTTATAAATCCAGTACTGGGGAGAAGAAGACAGGAGGGACCTTGGAACTTCCTGGCTTGATAGTCTTACTGAATTAGTGGGATTCAGCTTCAATGAGAGATATAGAAGTCCCTGGGTAAGTTAACAAATGTCAACCTCTGGAGTATCTGTGTGTGTGTGTGTGTGTGTGTGTGTGTGTGTGTGTGCACGTGCACACACACATATGCATGGAAAGACTGGGGAGGAGGGGAGGGAGGTAATAATGAAGATGAGAGGGAGAGGGAGTAAGAGAGACAGACAGAGAGAGAGGATGGTTTAGGTATTGTCTATACTAAAGGCAGCTGTTAATTTCTTTTTCTTTTTCTTTTTCTTTTTTTTTGTTGCAATTTTGTTTCTTTTTTTTTATTGAGAAAAGGAAAAAAAAAGTTTCTGCCTCCTCCCAGCCTCCCATTTTCCTCCCCCTCCTCCCACC
>NW_026068182.1:960913-968816 GCF_014885135.2 Alexandromys fortis
GAAACAACCTAGATGCCCTTCAATGGAAGAATGGATGAAGAAAGTGTGGAATATATACACATTAGAGTATTATGCTGCGGTAAAAAACAATGACTTCTCGAATTTTGCATGCAAATGGATGGAAATAGAAAACAATATCCTGAGCGAGGTAACCCAGACGCAAAAAGATGAACATGGGATGTATTCACTCATAATTGGCTTCTAGCCATAAATAAAGGTCACGGAGTGTATACCTGGTGAACCTAACGAAGCTAAAGAAGAAGGTGAACCCAAGAAAAAACATATAGTTATCCTCTTGGCTAAGGGAAGTAGATAAAATTGCCGGGGACAAAATTGGGATCTTGGAGGTGGGGTGGGTTGGGGATAAGGGGAGACGGGGAGAGAAAAGTGAGAAGGGGAGAATTGGGGGAACTTGGGGAAACAGGAAGATTGGGATAAAGGATGGTTGGATAGGGGAGCAGGGAAGCACATATCTTAGTTAAGGGAACCACCTTAGGGTTGGCAAGAGACTTGAACTAAGAGTGGCTCCCAGGAGCCCAAGGCGATGTCCCCAGTTAGTCTCTTGGCAGCTGTTAATTTCAACCTAAGAAATTCATTCACAGTTTTTGCAGGCATAAAACATACCTTGCATTTTGTCTGTGAAAATATGTTTTACTGTATGTTGTTACCTCGAATCAGTCTCTCTCTCTTCTGATCCATACAACGTCTCATAGGACCTTTAGACACTTAGCTAAGAAAACAAAATTCGGCCTATATTCAAGATGCTCAAGATTGGAATGTTTTTACTGTACTGGGAAATTAAAAAAATACATACACATTACGAATTCTGGAGAGCTGAATGGTAGAGTTTGTATTTATATTTTAATATAAACTTTAATTACATATATTTGTACACAAAATAACTTCAGTTAAGTGAGCTAACTGCAAAGGGTGTATCATTTAGCTTATTTCATACCCATAGTTGTTTCTCCAGTGAATGAGCTCCATAAATAACATTACATCTCCACAGAAAGGGTTTGGCTTGACAGTCAAAGTAACTGTTCATGGAAATTTAGCTATTTGATGAAAATGGCTTTATAGTGAGAAGACAGGGTGATAGACTGAAACAGATATGCCTAGAATTTGTCTTAATAATTGAGCTATGTGATAACCACATCAGATAGAAATACCCAATCATTCAGAAACATTTGGTACATCAAGGAATACAGCAAGCTAAAAACCAACATTTTACCTCTCATCTAAGTAATTCTGATAAAATCAGTGGGTAAGACGTGCATTAGAAAGTCAGGGGGTAACCTATTGGGAAGAACAAGGGTCTTGGCAGGGGAGATGGGAGAATGACTGATGTGTGAAGTCTTTCTGTATATATGTTGTTTTTATTGGTTAATGAACAAAACTGTTTCAGCTAATGGTTTAACAGAGTAAAGCCAGGCAGGAAATCAGGATAGAAATATATAGACAGATGCCTCTGGAACTTTTACTGGTAAGCCATAGCCTTGTGGAGATACACACATTAATAGAAATGGGTTAATTTAAGATGTAAGAGTTAGCTAGAAATATGCCTGAGTCATTGGCCAAGCAGTGTTGTAATTAATATAGTTTCTCTGTGATTATTCAGGTCTGAGCAGTTGGAAAATGAACTAACAGTCTCTGGCTACAAATGAGAGGAGCAGTGTGAGAATGACCAAATTTCATTATATACATATATGTAATTGATAAAGCCAGAAACTAGAAAAAACAAAATGCTTGGTACAAGGTGGGGGTATTTCCCTTCAAGTTGTTGGTCAGGGTAGTCAAAGAGACCCCACAAATAATACACACTCTTGCCATGGCTCTTAGTTGGTTTCTGAAAGTTGGGGGGAAAACACTTTGGTAAAGATATTATTTTCTTCATTCACAAGCCTGGAAAAAATCAATATGGTACTGAGCTGTCAACCTCCCCTTAGCTCTCACAACGTTGCAAATATGGCAGTGGAGATAATTTTCAAGGTCAGGCTAAGTTGTAATTACTGAAAACTACAATAACAACAGCCCCAGTAAGATATACTCAATTAGGGAACTAATATCTTGGAGGCAACAGAAACTGTGTCAATGGACTTAAGGACTGCTCAATTGGAAGGACTCTTGCTTGTTACGATAAACCTAGCCAAGAATCTATGGCTGGGAATCTCATATGTTTCAGGCTTCTACTACTATTATTTTGCCAAATGGATATAATATCAAAATGTCTTTTAAATACTTACCCTTGTATCTATAGATAAGTACATCTCTTATCCCTTATCAAAGAAGCCTATTTTCACTGTGAATAAAGTTGCTAGATAACCACAACTGGCCAAGGTGCAGAATAGAAGTGACTGTGGAGGGCTCAGTCCTAAATGGTATGTTTATATCATACCTCTTCCCTGTAAGTTCAGCAAACTCATTAGAGAAGAAGGAGTAGAAATATTGGTGGAAGAACTGAAAATAATGTGTTTTCTGATAATGACAGGGTTTCTGCACCTATAAATTAATAGCAGTTTGAATGACTATTATCAAATCACTCATAATTCCAGCATAGTTAGGCAAGAGACTCATGAAACCCCCACAGATAACTAAAATGTTATTCATAATTGATAGTTGCTGAGGGAGAAAGGGTAAGTTTTCTTCAGAGGGATATCCCCTGGTAGGCATCCCCATACCATGCACATATTGGCAGCAGTAATAAAACTTATTGGGTATAAAAAAGAAAAGAACATAAAGTTTGGAAGGTGACACGTTAGAACATTGTCCTTGAGTTAAAGAAAGGCAGTGGATGATGGATGTAATCAAAATACGTTGTGTATATGTGTGAGATTCTTAAAGAAAAAACAAAGCTTCAAAGAAGAGAAAATATATTCATTTTATCATAACAATATATCACATATTGATTTTAAAACTTGATTTCATCTTTTACAGACACCTTATATTTAGAGTATCCAATTCCATTATTTTCTCAAGCTGTGAAATCTACATACCCTCTTCAGTCAACAGTTTTCTACCTTAATATACGGACTTTAACTTCCCTATGGTTTTTTTTTTTTCATTCATCCTAAAATTCTTAAACCCCTTATCTATCTTCTATACCATTTTCATTTTCACAATCTTCCTTTCATCTACCTCAAGTCACTATTCATTCCTTAATGAGTAGCATGTATGTGTTTTCCATATGCTTTCATTTCCTGTCAACTTTAACTCTCTCTAATCCAATATGTTCTTCTTCTTTAATTTCTGATGTGTTGCTGTTTTCTTCTTGAAAATTTCTTTTTCCTTCACTTATACAGTCTCATTCTGATGTATTTGACCCTCTTGCCTTCTGAGACCTTCTTGTTTTTGTTTCTCTTCCAATACTTTGTAGTAGCACAATTCTATTTTCTTCATAGGAATAATTCTAATTTCAATAGAAATAAATTAACTTCAGAAGAAACAAGAGAAGCTCTATGACTTTATACTGTATTGTGCTTTTGGATCTGTGCCTTTCTTTGGGTGAAAGGATTCATAACTTTCATTAGCATTCAAAGGGACCCAAGAAACTCCACTCTATCTCTCTCCCTTGGGCAAATTCATCATCTTCCAAGACTATCTGATTTCTTACCAAATGTTAATTCTCCACTTTATATTCCTCCTAATCTTTAGTCTTTTAATTATGCCTCCTGGTATACTGCATCACTAAATACTAGTATGAACACTGTATAGGCTCCAAAACCATGAACACACCCTGTATAGTTTCCATAACAAGCCAGAAACTGACTTTACAAGCCTTTCTTGCCAGGTACACATATGGTAGCTTCACAGAAATCTGTAGAAGCATTCCCTCAAGGCAAACTTGGTGCTGTAAGCATATGGTACTAGATGGTAGTGTTTTTTATTTGTTTCCCAAGAGCATTATTATTGGATTTGCAGGCTGTATCTCTATAATGCCAATATTAAGTACAAGCATCGTTTCTTGACCATTGGGGCTCTATCTCCATGACACCATCCTAACTATGCTTTTAACATTATAACTCATTATTGACCCCCTTCACAAAGTATTCACTGCACTCAACTAGTCTGTTTATAGTTGCCCATATGAATCACAGACATTTACATATGTTCACTGTATTTTACCTACCTAGAATCTCTGATCTCTATAATATGTTCAAATAAGTCCTCTGCATTTTTATTTACCTCCCAGTTATGGCTCCACTTCTTCTACTTAACATTATCTAACCACTCGTTTGTTGATTGGTACTACATTCTTACAGAGCCTTGCAGTGCTTATTATGTGTATCAAACTATTGACTCTACATGCAACTCAGTTTTTGACTTTGAGAATTATTCCTTGGTATCTTACTACTCAAAAGAAAACTCATAGACCAATCACATCATCAGTTACTTGAGAGCAGAAGATAAATACAAAATCCCATAAAACCTACTACCTGACAAGATCAATATCATGAGCAGTAGATTTGGGAGGGAACTGATATATTCTGTGCATTTTTAACATAATTTGTTACAGATTTTCTTGAGAATTTTACATCATATACCGCAATCTTAATCCCTCCATGGCCCTCCATATCTGCCCCTCACCCCTGCAGTGTGGCCTATAAAAGAACCTCTTCAGAAAATTCATTAAAAACAAAATAAAACCAAACAAAACATGTCTTATCTGTGTATATTTTAGTTGCTAAATATTATAAGTATCAGTCTCTGAAAGTACATTATCTTTTAAGACTTTTTTTTTTCGTAGGATTTTAAATCCATTATAGCTTTTCAGAATACACACACACACACACACACACACATTTTTTCTGTATTCCCCTATATTATTCCTCCTAGTAAAAACATAAAATTTACCTTATTTTGAGCTAAACAATTAAATTATACCATCATTACATGCACCTTGAATTAAAAGGCATTTTTTAGACAGCGATAATAACTCCTCTGCTAGATAATAAGCTCTTTGAGGACAAGGAAATTTGTTCATTTCTATATCCTTGACAGTTTCTGGCAGAACTCTTGACATCAAGTAGCTAACAATAATAAACTATTTATTAGATAAATGAATAAATGGGTAATTTTACAACAAATACACTTGAATTGTTGAGTTCACTTGAAAAGTTGTGATAGATAATTGACCATGGGTCATGCTGTTCATAATTGCAATGTTTTTCTTTTTCAAGCCAAATATTAATTATCTAAGCTAGTCATGCTGTTTCTTAATGATTTTTAAACCTGTAACACCATGAATACAAGACTGCATGAATTTTTAACAATTTCCAAGTAGTTCATAATTAAACATCAAGTGATTCAACTCATTGAGTCAATCAATGCTTTTCTTTATAGCTTAGTTTGCAGTCCTGTAGAGATAACCAAGAACATCACTAGAAATACAAAAAGATAACCAAACCACAGAAACAATGTTTGAGCATCAAAAAGTATCCTGTATCTAAGTGTGGTGGCCAGCCCAGGATACAAAGAAAAGCCTATTATTCAAAAACAAATATAAGAGTAAATATATTTTGCCTGAATGACTAGAAATGAAAGGAAAATGTGTTAGTAGGCACTAAAGATAATCAATATACTGACTCACCTAGTTCGAGATGAATCAGAGACCATTTAGTTACAAAGTTTATGACTAATGGCTCTTGTTGTCTATGGACATAATGACAGGAGAAAATATAGAAAGAAAATTAAATGATTCAAATAATCTTTGAAAATTTTAACATACCATTTCTCTCTTTTTTTAAAAGAAAATTTGAACTCTGGAAATTATTTTGAAAAATCTCAGTGTAACTTCTATTCTATGCCCATCATAGTTACTGAGAAGCAATAGCCATAACGTTTGCCAAACACTGTGACAAACACGAACATAAACGATGAAAGTTATGACACTGATAATTAAATTTTGTGCCTAAAGGACAATGTGTCATTTGCATTAACACCTCAATGATCAGTGCTGGTTTCAATGGAAACAAAAAGAAGTTAGGAAATGCCATCATACTATCTGTATGAAGAGTGACAAATATAAATATTGTGATGAACTCATTGAACATTACTACTTGTATCTGCAAAAGGGAGAGGAAATAATCATTTGTGATGATTAATGAAGTAAACACATGTAAAGTAAAAAGTTTTCGATACTTTCTGAGGATCAGAGAGACGATGGACTTCAGCATTTTGAGGTGAGGATCAGTATACGTGGTGAAATGAATTATATAGAATTGTGGTCAGATTGACAATGATTAGTAACACAACAAAATTATGAACAATGACTGAATAAATTATAGTCATAAAAAATAAAGATGCCTCAGAGGTGAAGAGCACTTGTTGCACCAGAGAACCCAAATTTATTTCCCAGAACCCACAATGGGCAGCTTCTAATCACTTATAACTGCACATCCAGGGGATCTGATTTCCTCTTCTTAAGTCTGAAGAAAGCTGCATGGATGTGGTGCACATAAACTTATGAAGGATAGACCTATACATGAATAAAAGTAAACCTCAAAAAGAAATTATCTAAAATATCAGGAAAAAGATGCTAAACAGACATTTCCATCATTGTATCTCAAGTTCCACATCAAATAAATATTTCTGAGTTGATACTGTTTTATGATAATTGCTTATTGAATCTAAGCACCATGGAAATCTTGTTTGTAATCAGAAATATGATCGTTATAGACAATTTCTCTTCAGCTAGACTCAAGATACTGTTGCCATTTACAAGGAAAAATATTAAGTATCATTTATTTTCTTTCCTTTCCCCAGTGTAAATATTTTTTGTTTTTTTTCTTTATTTTTTGTTTATTTTTTTAGTTTTTGAAAAAAAATTTCTGCCTCCTCCCCATTTCCCATTTCCCATCTTCCTACCCCTCCTCCCATACATTACCCCCACCCCCACCCCACCCCCACAACCCCACCACCCCACACCATACCCCCTCCCTCTCGAGAATGAAGAGCAGTCCAGATTCCCTGCCCTGTGGGAAGTCCAAGGTCCTCCCACTTCTATCCAGGTCTAGGAAGGTGAGCATCCAAACAGGCTAGGCTTCCACAAAGCCAGTTCATGTATTAGGATCAAAACCTAGTGCCATTGTCCTTGGCTTCTCATCAGCCTTCATTGTCCGCCATGTTCAGAAAGTTCGGTTTCATCCCATGCTTATTCAGTCCCAGTCCCGCTGGCCTTGGTGAGCTCCCAATAGATCAGTACCACTGTCACAGTGGGTGAGTGCACCCCTCGTGGTCCTGACTTCCTTGCTCATATTCTCCCTCCTTCTGCTCCTCATTTGGATCTTAAGAGCTCAGTCCGGTGCTCCTATTTGGGTCTCTGATCTCCATCCATCGCCAGATGAAGGTTCTAAGGTGATATGCAAGATACTCATCAGTATGGCTATAGGATAGGGTCATTTCAGGTTCCCTTTCCTCAGTTGCCCAAGGTACTATCTGTGGACATCTCCCTGGACACCTGCGAGCCCCTCTAGAGTCAAGTCTCTTGCCAACATTAAGGTGGCTCCCTTAATTAGGATATATATTTCTCTGCTCCCTTGTCCACCCTTCCTTTATCCCAACCATCCCATTCCCCAAGCTCCCCCAATCCTCCCCTTCTCACATTTCTCACCCCAATTCCACTTAGCCCCATGCAACCTCACCCCCCAAGTTCCCAGTTTTTGCCCGGCAATTTTGTCTACTTCCCATAGCCAGGAGGATAACTATATGTTTTTCTTTGGGTTCACCTTCTTATTTAGCTTCTTTAGGATCACAAATTATATGCTCAATGTCCTTTATAGCTAGAAACCAATTCTGAGAGAGTACATCCCATGTTCATCTTTTTGGGTCTGGTTACCTCACTCAGGATAGTGTTTTCTATTTCCATCCGTTTGCATGCAAAATTCGCGAAGTCATTTTTTTTTTT
>NW_026068182.1:973445-1027623 GCF_014885135.2 Alexandromys fortis
CTTCCCTTACCTGTTTGATTGCTTTTTCTTGTTTCTCTTGGTTTTCTTGGGTATCTTTGAGCGATTTATTCATTTCCTCTACCTTTTTGTTTGTAATCTCTAATTGGTTATGGCAGTTTTTCACCTCCTGCTTAAGGTCTTCTATTATTTTCATATAATTCACTTTTGAGTCGCTTTCTTCTAATTCTTCTGGAGTAGGGTGTACAATTTTTCTTATTTCGGGATCCCTGTATTCTGGTGATGTCATGTTGCCTTTCAGGTTTTTGGAGGAATTCTTGCATTGGCGCCTTCCCATCTCTTCCTTCAAATGGAGCCAGGAGAGGCCTGGTGTCTTGGTCCAGTCTTTGCTGTGACTGACTCTCTGGGTGCATCTCTTCCCTGTAGAAGCAGGAACCGTCCAGTCCAGATGAAACTCCTCAGCACCAAAACATGGACGCCTGGTAGTCCAATGACCCGCGGAAAAAAGGGGGCACTTGGGGGGCAGGGCGGGGACGCGTAGAACACAGGAGACCCTGCAGCACAAGCTGAAGGTGCCCGGGCTCCCTTGCGGGGGTCCTAGAGGCCTGACCTATAAGCAGGCATTCACTGCTCTGGGTGGGTAGCCTTAGTGTAGGAGCGTAGAACTGTTCTTGAGCAAAGAACCTAGCAGACCATACAGCAGGGCAGGCTTGGGGGGGAGGCTGGGGGGCTGGTTCGTGTGTATGAAAGAAAGCCCTGCAGCAGGAGCTGGGGGAGGGGGGTTTGTGCTCTCTTCCAGGACACTCTGCCCCTGGATAGCACACACTCACCTGTCCAGATGGAACGCCTCAGCACCTAAACAGGGATGCCTGGTAGCCCAGTGAGCTGGGGACAAAAGGACCCCAGTGTAAATATTATACAAAAAATAATTCAAGAGAAAATACACTTATGCTACCCAACTCTTTCTACTTTTCTTCAGATTTTAATAGTCTGGATTCAGGAAGGGTATGGTCAAATTCTATATGCCATCACTCCTTTGTGCCATAATAAACATGATCTCTATCTTCTTTAAAGTGGCATGTATCTTAGTCATAATCTTCGCTAATTTACAGATTTTGCCTCATTACAATTAGACCAGAAGCACCCAGGCCGTAGCAGTGCACACCTTTAATCCTAACACTTGTAAGTCAGGGACAGGCAAATGTCTGTGAGTTCAAGGCCAGTCTGGGTTCTAGGAAAACTAGAGCTACACAGAGAAACCCTGTTTCACCCCCTGCCCCCCAAAAGTACATCAGAACTGAGTGTAATAGATTTTTCTATAGGATTAAAATTTTTTGCTTATACTCATGTTCTTCACATTAACAAGTTCACATTTAGTTGTTTGTTTAATAATGCCTTAAAATGTTCTGATTGTAATGGGAACCCCTGATGTTCTTGGACCATTAAAGGATTTCAAATATCTATATGCACTATCATGGAGTTTGAATCTGTACAGGCCCTTACTGAGCCTTAACTAATAATCTTGGGTCATTGTCACAAACAATTGCAAGGACACTAGGGAGTAAAAATGTATTAGATAAACAAAAGTGAGGAGATGAATAAAGCAATTTCAGTGGCAATATAAACCTTCATCACCTCCAAACATGGAAAGTGATAAAAAAAAAGAGCATTAAAAATGAGGATCCCAGTTGAAATAAAACTTTATAAGATAGATTGGATGGACTCATTTTTGTCAAGTACCTACATTTTTAGAGGAAAGGGTCAAAGGTGGCTTGGTAACCACAGACAACAAATTTCATCCCTCTAAAAGCTGAAGTTTAATCATGTCCCAATGATGTATATCCTATACATATATACATATATAGTACATAATATATACTGTATATGCCATGTGTTTTATATAGGAAATAGTATATATAATATATACAGTATTCATTATATACACTGTATATTATCTATAGGAATATAAACTTTTATGTCTCTCCAAAATAAAGAAATCAAATTGTCTGACTCTCAAAAAAGAAAGTAAATTGCCACCTATAATAATAAGAAAAATCTATTAACTATGATTAACTCAGATGAGAGAACTAGTAGATAAGAGAATTAACATATTGAGTATGTTAAAGATGGGAGATATAAAAAAGTCTAAACTGAATTTCTAAAAGAGTAAAGGAGACAAGAAACTATTTTTAAAAAAGAAATAGTAATGTATAAAATGAAACATACCTTGGGTTGTGATTAACAGCATACTTAAGATTTGTTTTTTCTTTTTTTATTGATTTTTATCGAGCTCTATGTTTTTCTCTGCTCCCCTCCCTGCCTCTCTCCCCCACACACACTTCAATCCTCTCCCAAAGTCCTCATGCTCCCTATTTACTCAGGAGATCATGTCTTTTTCTACTGCCCATGTAGATTAGAGTCTCTCTTTGGGTCCTCATTTTTGTTGTTGTTGTTGTTTTATTTTTTTATTTATTTATTTTTTTTTATTTTCGAGACAGGGTTTCTCCATAGCTTTTTGGAGCCTGTCCTGGAACTAGCTCTTGTAGTCCAGGTTGGCCTCGAACTCACAGAGATCCGCCTGCCTCTGCCTCCCAAGTGCTGGGATTAAAGGCGTGCGCCACCACCGCCTGGCTTGGGTCCTTATTATTGTCTAGCTTCTCTAGGATGGTGATTTGTGGGCTGGTTTTCTTTGCTTTATGTTTAAAAACCACTTATGATAGTGTTTTCTATTTTCATCCATTTGCCTGCAAACTTCAAGAAGTCCTTGTTTTTTACTGCTGAGTAGTACTCTAATATGTTTCTTCATCCATTCTTCATTTGAAGGGCATCTAGGTTGTTTCCAGGTTCTGGCTATTACAAACAATGCTGCTATGAACATAGTAGAGCATAACTTTTGTTGTATGATAAGGCCTCTCTTGGGTATATTCCCAAGAGGAACATGGGATGTACTCACTCATATTTGGTTTCTAGCCATAAATAAAGGACATTGAGCCTATAATTCGGGTTCTTAGAGAAGCTAAATAAGAAGGAGAACCCAAAGAAAAACATATAGGCATCCTCCTGAATATTAACCTTCATCAGGCGATGAAAGAAGACAGAGACAGAGACCCACATTGGAGCACCAGACAGAAATCTCAAGGTCCAAATCAGGAGCAGAAGGAGAGAGAGCACGAGCAAGGAACTCAGGACCGCGATGGGGGCACCCACACACTGAGACAATGGGGATGTCCTATCGGGAACTCACCAAGGCCAGCTGGCCTGGGTCTGAAAAAGCCTGGGTTAAAACCGGCCTCGTGGAACATAGCGGACAATGAGGACTGGTGAGACCCCAAGAACAATGGCAATGGGTTTTTGATCCTACTGCACCTATTGGTTTTGTGGGAGCCTAGGCAGTTTGGATTGCTCTTTGGGCTGATGAGGGAGGGGGAGGGAAAGGGGAGGTGGCGGTGGGAAAGAGACAGAAATCTTTAATTAATTAAGAAATAAATAAATTAAAAAAAAAACACTTATGAGTGAGAACATGTGATACTTGTCTTTCTGTGTCTGGGTTACCTCACTCAAAATGATGTTTTCTAGCTCCATTTATTTTCCTGCAAAATTCAAGATGTCATGATTTTTTTCTGTTGTGTAGTACTTCATTGTGTAAATGTACCACGTTTCCTTCAGTAGAGGGGAAATTTGTTTTATGAAGAAAAAGAAACTATCCAAAATAAAACAAAGAAGAAATCATTAAACTATAGAACTTAGTATTCCTTTTTATACATGACACTTGGGTTCCCAAATGAGACAAAAAGAGCAAGATATGTAATTTTTGAGCTAATGGATAAATATTTTCTAATTTTGGTGAAAAATATAAACCTACCCATCCCGGCTAATGTGACAAAAATCAGAATCATTTAAGAAGATAGAACCACAATAGAGAATATGCCTACATAACATTGGCCTGTAGAAAACTCTGTAGGACATCTTATTGCTTAATGATTGATTATGGGAAGGCTCAGTGCACTGAATATGGGGATAAATCTAGCCAGATAATCTTTAGGTATACAAGAAAGCAAGCTGAGAAAGTAATGAAAAATGAATAACCAGAAAGCAGTGCTCCTCCATAGCTTCTGCTATGGTTCCTGACAGGTTCTTGCCCTGGTGGAGGTCCTGCTCTGACTTCGCTTGGTTATGAAATGTTACCTAGGTCCTGTGAACTGTAACACACCCTTTCCTTTTCAAGTTACTTTTGGTCACAGTGTTTTATCCTAAGACAGATTTTTTTTTTACCAGAAGTGAAGCATAAATAAGTAAAATTCTTTTTCAAAGCAACAGAAGAACAGTCTCTAGATCAGTTGCTAATATTGTTCCTCTCCGAAAACTCTTGACCTTGGCCCCCAAAGTCTACATAGATCTGTCTCAGCAGTGTTGTCTAAAAAGCTTCTATGTGGATGTCCCATTAAGCTCTGATTACAATACTCAATTGCTTTTCCAGAAAAAAAAAGAAATAATGAAAGAAAGGAAGGAGGAAAGAAAGGTAGGAAGAAAGGAAAAAGGAAAGAGAGGGAGAAAGAAAGGAAGGAGGAAAGGAATAAAAGGAAGAACAGCATGATCAGGTTCTTCATAACAATAACACTCCACATCTGGTGTGATCTTCTCTTTTAGTAACTTTTCTATTGCTGTGATAAAGCTCCATGACCAAGGCAACTTATAGAAGGAAGAGTTTGAGAATTACAGTTCCAGAGGAATAAAAGTCTATTAACATTATGGTGGGGAAACATGGCATCAGGCAGATGTACTCACTGGAGAAACAAGCTGAGAAGAGCTCACATCTTAAACTGCAAAGAGAAAGCAGAGAAAGAACTATGACTGATGGGAAACCTTTGTATCTTCCAATGCCACGACAGTGACTTACCTCTTCCAGTAAAGGCCATACCTCCTAAATCTAATAGTCTGAACAGTTCCACCACCTGGAGACCAAATAGTCTAACATCTGTACCTATAGGGGACATTCTTATTTAAACCACAACAGTACATATTCCAAAATGGTGCCTTTTATTAATCCTGGTAAAAGTTACTTTGGGTTTGCACTGAGGTAGCACCAGTGGAAAGAGAACTACTGGTCAGGTATTTGACCAGCTTTAGGGTAAAGCCCATAGGATTCCCTTATGATTTAGATTTACATTGTAAAGGCATTGACAAGTCATTTGAAGATTTTTGGCCTTACAAAGGAGAAACTTAAAATTTGGGAAATGAATTCCATTTATAAGAAACATAGTAAGAATATGAATGATAAGTTCATGCCTAAGTCCACAGTTTCTTAATTTTCTGATTTAGAAGTCATTCACAATATTAAAGTTAGTCAAGTTCTCCTTCCAAAGATATAGCAAGCTCAAACTTCCAAAATCTCTTCTTGAATGGGATGTTCAAGGAGTTCTTATTTAATCAGACTTCAAGATCACTTCCAGATAGCATGGAAGCTTGTCAAAAAATTCAGTAATTTGTATACTGATGGGGGAGAGTCTTCTGTTTTGTGTTAATTTTATTGGTTAAATAAAGAGACTGCCCTGGCCCTTTAATAGGACAGACAATTATGTAGGCAGAGTAAACAGAACAAAATGCTGGGAGAAAGAATCTGAGTCAGTGAGTCGCCATGATTCTCCCACTCCAGGCAGACACAGGTTAAGATCTTTCCTGGTAAGCCAGCTCGTGGGCTACACAAATTATTAAAAATGGGTTAGGTCAATATGTAAGAACTAGCCAATAAGAGGCTGAAACTAATGGGGCAGGCAGTGTTTCTCAAATATTGTTTATAAATGTTCTTTTACATTTAAAGGGGAATATGATATAGGTATGAATAATTTGCATTGGTATGGACTTTAAGGTCAATTTTGTTATATGTATCTGTATTTCTGATATTGATTAAGGTATTGTGATTGTGTAGTTCATTTTTAAAATGTAATGTATAATTAGAAAATATAGGTTGTTAATGGATAATCATCGATAATAGTAAAGCTTGTAGTCATGTTAGTTAGATTTTCTAGATATATAGAGATATGTTTCAGTTAGATAGGCATTCTTCATATCTTTCAAAGACTACAGAATATGGCATTTAATGTTTTAATAACTTAGGGGGTTTCATGACAATGAGACACGTCTGCTCCTGGCAGCACCAATCTACTTCGAGAGAAAGATGGGCATTAAAGAGGATCCTTATGGAGTTGGATAGTCATTTGGGCAAGAAACTGCTCTTGCCTGGACTGTTACATAAACTGGACACAAAGAACCCGCAGAGAGAGAACTGCTGAACTTGCCTAAAGGTGATATGGTCTTTTGGGGTTCCTGCTTCATAAAAGAATTCGCGAGACATTCTGCAGGACACAGCAGAGAGTGACTAAACTGTCTTTGAATTTTCCTGCTTCATAAAAATGTCTCTGGATACTATGGGCCTAAAGGCCAAAAATGGATGCCCCAGCTGTACAGAGGAATTTTGGGTGACTGTCCAGACAGCGAGAAGTCTCTGTCATTTCTAGAGTTTTGGATTTCTTGTTTGCTTAGGTAATATTATATCCTTCTGGAGTCTTTGATGGAGTTAAAGAATGGATAGATAGTTATAGTTTTCCTTAGTTATGATAAAAGATAAAATAGATATAAATATTGTAACTATAATTCTTGCTTGATAACTGTTTTGTTATATGTAATTTTACTATGTTAAAGTAAAAGCCTTTCTTTTTTGTTTAAACAGAAAAAGGGGAAATGATGGGGGAGAGTCTTCTGTTTTGTGTTAATTTCATTGGTTAAATAAAGAGACTGCCCTGGCCCTTTAATAGGACAGAAAATTATGTAGGCAAGGTAAACAGAACAAAATGCTAGGAGAAAGAATCTGAGTCAGTGAGTCGCCATGATTCTTCCACTCCAGGCAGATGCAGATTAAGATCTTTCCTGGTAAGCCAGCTCATGAGCTACACAGATTATTAAAAATGGGTTAGGTCAATATGTAAGAGCTAGCCAATAAGAGGCTGAAACTAATGGGCCAGGCAGTGTTTAAAAAAAATACAGTTTCCATGTAATTATTTCGGGGCATAAACTAGCGATGCAGGCGGCCGGATGCCGGGGATGCAGCCCGCTGCTCATAACTATTGTATATGGATTTCTCTTTAATAATCACAATTTTCTTTCCTTTAAAGGGAGAACAATTAAGATGCTTCATAGTTTTCAGTTGCCACTAGATTTCCACAGTGACAGAGTTCAGGGTTGTTTTCGTCTCTCTCCCCTGGCTATCATAGACTGGTTTCCCAGCATAATTTACAACTCTGGAGTATTCTTCTATGCTTACCATTCCTGCTTGAATGTTTCCAGTAACTCATGCGTCACCTGCCAGACCAGCAGGAAAGGAATGAAAGAAGTGATATCTTTTTCAGGTAAATTGACTTCATAAATAGGGTGCACTTATGACAGAGAAACATGTATCATGATATTTAATCAACATTTTAATTATAAATGGATAACACAAATGCCATACTTCTTGTTACTAAAATGAGGAAACAGCAATTCAGTTTCATAGACTACACTGAAAGCAATATATTGCAGAAAATAATACATTTTCTGTTTGGAAATATCCATATTAAGTTGACTTATGCTTTAAGAAGTCTACCTGATGCTTTATCATTTTCCTTAGTCAAAGGGTGATATTACATTCTATAGTAAACCTCAGTCAGTATGTGGTAAGGTGCTAAAGGAGCTCAGTCTTACAAATATGTGCATACGATGAGGATTGACTCTAATTTTTTCTGAAATCCCATAAAGCACTGGACCAGACCCAATATGTGAATTCAGGTGAAGGACACAGGGAAGGGGGTGTTAGAAGGAGGCTGCTAATTGGAATCCTTATCTTATAAAGGTTCACATGGCAGTCAAGAAAAGAGGCATGCAGCTATATTATAAAACATGTTTCTGAAGTTCTTCATAGGATCTTGCCATGATTTCCCAGAGTCACTCAGATCATTTATCATTGCTGAAAAGTGCATCATATTTTGACATTTACAGATGGTGCCAATGGCCGCTTAGAAGAGAAGCAAGTTTTTCTCTATGTGTTTACTCTGCTTACCTTAGCAAAATTGCTGAATCCTATGTAAGTTCATAGAGCAGTCACTATTAGAGGAAGATAGTCAAGAAAAATTAACGGATCTGTTACTATAGGTGAAAGGAATCATATGAAAGGCCACCAAAACAAAATGCAGACCAAAAAGTGGACAATTTCTTGGGTATGAAGAAGTTTCCTAATCATCCTTAGGGTGTATTTCATTTCCATGATGTTTTCACATTTCATAGCTTTCAAGTTGTAACAACAGAAGCAATGTATTTTGAAAAAGAGCTTGGGATTCATAAGACAGATTTATTTGGAGTCCTTACACATCATGTTATTAAGGATATTCTGATTTTCAATTTGCATTTCAAGAAAATGCAAATGTGGGTATCTGTCCTTTTGCTAGTAAAGTCACAAATGACAATACTTTTATTCCCTCATTGATTCAAAGAGCAGACAAACTTCAAGGGCTGCTCACTATTACTTACTTATATAAATTATACAAATATCCCAGTCTGCTCTTCAAACTGACCCTGCAATATTCTATAAAATTATTTAATTTATTCTGATTATTAGTAACATCATGATTAACAAAGGGCCCTATCTATCTATCTATCTATCTATCTATCTATCTGTCTATCATCTATATATATATTATTTATCTATCGTCTATATCTAAATTAGAAACTGAAGATATAGCAACAGGTATAGAAAAGTCATGACAGGTTCATCACAGACTCAGGGAATTCAGCTTTTAGATTATATTCTGCAAAAGAAACCATTGGCAACAGGAGTAACGGGCAGAGTTTCAAGGGCATAAAGTTTGGCACATTAAATGAACCACAAAAAGTACAGTTTTTATGCCTGTACCACTGGTGATTCCAGTGTCAGAAAACAAGATGGATTGCTTATATACCAGATATATATCACAAAGAGCTTCATAGACCATATGCGATTACAGGCAGGATACCTGATAGATTTCTTTTTTAGCTGCAATATAACCATGTGCCAGTGTACATGTCTACTGACAGGTTTTATATAGAAGAGATGCGTGGCTGTGTGTTGTTTTGTGTTTATAGTATAAGAGTTACTCGAAAATGGCATGGCTAGAGTCATGACGGCAGTTTGTTGTAGACTAGATGAACGATGATGAAAATCTAAACCAGGGTAATAATGGTAAGGCTCTATTCATTCAATTAACAGATATTATTGCATGTCTTTTACAGACTAGTTACCAGTTTTGCTCCCTGGAATGGCTAGTGTCTGAGAGAGGAACTATCACTATTTCCACAGTGTTGAAAAGGTTAATGATTATGTCTTTTATATATTAGGACTTGGATTTTAGTTTCTTGCACAGTGCAATCTCTTCCACTAGCGTATGGGCATCTGAGAGTAGTGTGCCTTCCTTGTTTACTTTGACATCTCTTAACAATACCTGTAATACTTGCACGAACCTAGTATGAGATCCATAACTGTTATCTATGAGAGTGTAAATCATGTTATAAGACTGAATGAAACCATCCTTATAACAGTTCAGGAAGTAAGTTCATTATAAAAAACAAAGCTTAGCTGTATTTAATTGCTCACCCATTCTCACCTTACAGAGTTCAATAAATGACACACAGAAAAATAGGCATTTTAGCTCTTGTAAGGATTCAAGTGCTCAAAGCAGTACATTCATCTTTCATTATTGTTGCCTGTCACTACTGAAATTGTATACCAATTTCTATTTATTCTAGTAACAGCATTTTTCCCTTAAAGACTTTGAGTTACTAGAGAGCAGTGGGAATATTGTTATGTAGTTGTCCAACATTTCAGATAGCAGAGTCTGGCACTTCAAAGATACTGAATAAATATTTACTAAGTGAATGGTTAAATTGACAGATGGATAAAATATTGTAAGAAAGATCAATCAACCTCAACTAGAGCAACTAGAGAAGAATTGCAAAAACTTCCTGGATATTTGAGCTGGGACTTAAGAAAAAGGTTTATCTGTAGTAGAATGGCGGCAGAGTAGGAGGAAGAGCAGAAATGTAAAAGAAATTGAAAGCACTACAAGAATAATTGAAGGATCCCAGGGACAAATATATACCAAAGCTTCGGATTACAGTATGTGCTTCACTGTGTTTCGCACATGGGACAAGTTCAGGCTAGTGATAAGCAATTGAGTTGGAAAAGTGAGGTACAAGTGTTTCAAGAACATAAAAACAACAATGGCAATTTTCACTCTTGTAGTAGGTAGGTTCTTGACAGCTATTCACCTTGACTTTCCAGAACCTTATAACAATGGCTCTGCACTGCAGTCCTAGGTTTCAACAACTGTGTTATCACATGAGAACATGCGAGAAATATTGATTCCTTTCTTTATTGTTTGTTTGTGTGTGTGTGTGTTGATATAAGGTTTCATTAAAACTCACTCTATAACCCAGGTTGAACTTGAACTTAAAATAATTCTATTGCCTTCTCCTTTTAAGTGCTGTTGTGAGCCATCGCATCCAGCAGAGAAACACAGATTCTTACACCCACCTCACATTCACAGATAATGGTTCCAGGGATACGTCAACATTCTTTGTTTTAATAAAGTCTTGTGTATTCAAATACACATTAAGGCACATTTACCAATGCTCTATATTTTAACAAATATATCAATATTCGTAGTTTTATAAACTAAACTTAATTAGGTACCATAACCTGATTAACTGTGAATATCTAATTGTCAAGTACTTCATCTATCTCAAAGTCCTTGACTTTTACAAGAAACAGTTTTCTGAAGATATTAGTGTGCTACCCAACATTTTTGATGAGCAGAATCATTTAATCCTATTTGTGTTTTATGAGGAGCATTTTTTTTTGCCACATAATAGATATATTGGAGAAGAGTTTCTCAGGCAAATCAGTTATGAGGTTGTTGGTCTAGGCCGTTTTGAAGTATATGAGCACCAGATGATCACTCATGTTATATATTATCATTCCTTCTTTCACTCTCCATTTGTAAAGAGGCAGTATCTCTTGAGATAAATGAGGACTGTCCATTCAGATTTACATTCCCTAAAGTACTAACACTAAAATCTTGCAAAAATCATTTGTAGAATAAGGATAGCTTGGTGTTTCTGACAACAAAAAGGAAAACCCCCCAACTTTAAGAAGCAACTTGTCTGTGCTGGTACTTTGTATGTAGACTTTAGGGCATAGTATGTGAAAGCTGAAACTTGATCACATGTATAAACTTTAGTGATTCTTAATCTGGAGCCTACTTTTCTAATCCTTTGCCTGATCTGGAAATAGTGAAGAAGAGATTTTATGAGTGTTCAAGACACAGCCCATTATCATTAGTATAAACAAAGTCCTTTTCCTGTTTTATTTATGCATCTATTTCTTTTTATTGATGTTCTTATATTCTTAAGTAACTTTAACCTTAAGGATAATTATTATAATATATTAAGTGACATCTTTTTATTTATATTGTTATAAGGCACAGAGATACATTTTGCTGAGCACTTGGTAGATCAACCTGGTTTATTACTTACCATTGTGTAGTATTCTACTGTATATTAACTTTTCCAAATAGTACAAATCCACTTGTCTAGTGAGCCTCTATAATTCCCTACCATCTTGTGATGGCCAATATGGTCATAAATATTTCTCTGTCAGTTCCTTTTTGATCTATATGAATCATTTTTGGAGCAGAAAAATTCAGGAATTAAATGGCTATGGAGTATATGTTTAACTTGTATAAAACTATCTATCGTATTCCAAAATGTTTTGCACTAACAGCAACTATAGTACATAGGGCTCCTTAACCCCATGTCTCTGTGAGAATTTATCACTATCCATTCTTTAACATCTACCTATAAAAAAGCCCATTGTTACTTTATTTTGTATTTTTCAGATAACTAATGAATTTGAGCTTGAGCATATTTTCAAATGCTTTCTAGTCTTTGTTTATTTTTTCTTCTTTTTCTATCGATATTATCTATTCAAATAAACTATCTGATGATGTACATTTTATATTCAGCTTTGGCTATTCCCTGAATTCTATGCTCAAATTTGAAAATCTGCCCTGGCAGTTCTCAAAAAATGACTAAATTTTCTAATACCAGCAAATAATACTCTTATCAACATAGTTGACTATGTCAGAAAACTAGTAAAAGTGTTTATTTAGGGGATGGAAAGCTTTTATTTCCCTACATGCTATCCATCAGTAAAACAGAATAGCTTTATTTTTAAAATAGATCTTTTTTCTTTATCTCTATCCCTACTCTTAGAATATACTGTGCTACTAATTACACTGAGTTTACATATTTAATAATATGTAATTGACTCTTCTGCTTATTTATTTAGGACTTGTCTGTACCCTATATCTGCTTATTATTTCCTAGAAGGCAAAATAATGTCTGCCTTGGATACTATTTGAGCCACAGATCCAGCACAGGTGTCCATTAAATGTTACAGAATAAAAAATGACTTTCATTTTTTTTTTGGATCTCTGGGATGATGATCAAGCAAATACCAACAAACAGCTATAGGGTCCCTTAAGCAATTATCCTAGATTATAAATGTATACAAATAACTTAATTAAAAAACACAATACCCATGCCATTAGTAGACTCTACAGAGATAGAGCTTAGTACTTAATGCATATTTTAGTACCATGCTGTTTTGTAAGGTATCTAATACATAAAATAGACATAATAGGCAGCACTGGAATTGATAAAATATGCAGTATTGTCAAAATATTAAAAGCATCTTCTCTGTCATTACATGACTTTGCTCATACCACTTTTTGTTATGAAGATCTGCCTGTCCGACAAGATTAGATCCATAAACTTGCATTGTTTCAAGTTCCCTATGTGACTGAGAAAATCCACATAGAGTGATTGGCTCAAGCAAAAATCTAGGTAAAGAGTGAAGATAGATTTCATAATGACTAGGGCTGACCTTAACAATGGCCAGAAATTTTTCTCCATAAAAAAGGAACAGAGATTAATCCAGGGACAAAGGAATCATTTTTGAAATCAAGAATCACAGAATCTTATAGATCAGGTGCAAAGTCATTGAAGATCACATAGCTTTGATGTTCATGTTTTGAAGATTTTTTCCTGAAATATTTTTGTACTGAAAAGTCACTCTATTAGGGCTTTGAATTATTAAATTGAGGATAGGAATTATTTTAACAAAACAAAGGTCTTCATATTTTAACTGTTTCCCTAAAGAGGGTAATAATTTGTTCAAAGATATAGAATTGAGAAAGAGACATACATGAATGAAACTCCATAATATTTTCAAAATAGTAGCTATGGTAATGAGAGACAAACCAACATTTAGATTCCAAGGAAGTAGAAATTATGGAAGCAGACAAGAGTCAATGTTGGAAAAACATTTTATAAAATATAAATCTTGACTCAATACTCAACAGAAGCTATAGAAGACAGAAGTTTATCTGAGAATGTAGTTTATGATGTATTTAAATATTATAATATATATTATTGAAACAAAATAAAAGAAAGACAGAGGCCAAAGTAAAATATTCTCAAAGAATGAAGCCTTCACCCTCATTTCTGTTCTGGGCTAGATATAGATTTGCCTAGAGATACAATAAAGAATGGTTTACAGTCTCTTTTCTGAATTTTCTTTAAACCTCTTAATTCTACTTCTGAGATTTTATGCTTAAAAGGTTTTATGATAATCTATTCAAACTCAGTTATCTTTTGTGACTCTACCATCTAGGATGATACAAAAAGTCAAAGGATTTAGATAGTATCCAAACACTGAGTAGACTTCAGTTCAGGAGATTCTTTCTGGTATAAATATTATCCTATCATTCAGTGGCCCTTCAGAACTTTGTTACATTGAGCCTTCAGCAAGAAATGTCTTCTATGTGACACTTATATATAGACAAGTTCTTCTGAGTTCTACCATTTTCTCATCTTTTCATGCAAGGCAGTACAGAGACATGTTTAACTTACAACTTATAAATCCTGAAAGGTAAGAAATGGCTAAGTTAGAGCAGCTACTGAAAATCATGACAATATAAGGAAACAAATAAGATGACACAAGATTACACAAATATAGATATATTTATATTCTGACTTTTTCCATAATTAGAACACTGACATTCTTGGCCATGAAATTCAGTTATGTCCTCCAAATCTTGATCAGACTCTCTTTAAAATCATTAAAATGAAAACTGCATTTATAAAACACTGACTACATTCATTCACTCTTGTTTTATATTTAGGTAATAACTTTTATACCTAATATTCAAATGCACTTCATTGTGCTTTATGATCTCAATTTTTATACTTAAATAATATTTGAACTTTGTTCTCAACATTTACTGTTTTAGAATGAATACAATAGAGATCTATGACATTAAAGAACTTTAACCACACAGTTGTGCCTTGCTCAAATTCAGTTTAAACCACTCATCACAAATTATGAGCTACTGATAATGTAAACACTGTGACAACTTGGATGTTTCTCTAATTGTAGATACGTGGTAAAATTGAGATGACTACCTGTCTGATTTCCTAGACTCAGTGCTCATCCTCATATCCTGGTGCCAAGGTCTCCAGGCTTCCAGCTGGAGCCTATAAACAGTGAGAGCTAAGAGCAAACTTAGGACTCCAAAGAAGAGATGAAGAGAGGATTGGAGTTATTTTGTACATTCAAATCTTTCTAATAAACCAAATTACTGACATTTAGACAAAGTACCCACATAGGAGAGGCCTATATAAACTTCTAAATCAGCTCTAACAGTGCAGTCCCTGTTTACATATTTGCTATGGTAGGCATCTATAGAATACTTATTTTGATGAGCACTGGTCCTAGCATACAGAAGCCAAGGACAATGCCACTGGGTTTTGATCCTACTTCATGTTCTGGCTTTGTGGGAGCCTAGCCAGTTTGGATGTCCACCTTCCTAGACCAAGATGGAGCGGGGAGGACTTTGGACTTTCCACAGGGCAGGGAACCCTGACTGCCCCTCAGACTGGAGAGGGAGGGGGAGAGGAGTGGGGGGGAGGGGAGAGGAGAGGGAGGAGGGGGGAAAAGGGANTTTTTTTTTTCAATAAAAAAATTATATTTAAAAAAAAAGAATACTTATTTTGAGAAAGGGTTCAAAAAAAGGCTCAAGATGTCTCAGTAGGTAATGGTGTTTGCTACCAAGTGTAACAACATAACTTTAATCCCCAGGGTATATATACATGGTGGAAGGAGGTTTGTCAACTGACTTCCAAAGTCATGCTATAGCATACACAACTGATTTCAGACACATATAAAAAAACCCAAATGAATAAATGTTAAAATTAAAAACTCACAAGAAAAATAAGAAAAATTATATCTTTTCTTTCCATACATACCAAAAACATTTGATAGGCAATAGCCTACCAGTCTGGAGAATTTCTATTTATCCTGGTTTGATGTGGGATGTCCTTTAGTATACATGTTGATTTTATTGTTGATTAATAAAGCTATTTCAGGCAATGACTGAGCAGAGTAAATGCAGGTAAGAAATCCAAACAGAGATATATAGAGAGAGCAGGTGGAGTCAAGAAGACATTATAGCAAGATGCCATAACATCACCAATAAGCCACGGCCTCGTAGTGATTTGTAGAATAATAGAAATGTATTAATTTAAGATTCAAGAGCTAGCTAGGAATACACTTGAACTATTGGTCAAACAGTGTTGTAATTAATATAGTTTTATGTGATTATTCAAGTCTGGGTGTCCAAGAAACGAAAACACAGTCTCTGTTTAAAATGACACCCAACACTAGAGAGAAAAATAATATGGAGAAAATACTCATACACAGTATCATTCTGAGATTCCTGGAGGAAGGATTGCCATTTTGAACTGAGGTAGAGGTAAGAGCCAGTGGCTGGCTATTGTGCTTTTCTGACCTTCAGGTTGGAACCTAATTTCTGTTTCTGGATTTTATTAATTGTGCTACACTTGTAAGTCTCATCTTTGCTAGCAACCTTGATTTTGGTATCCTAATTTTCTGAAGAATGTAATTTAGTCTTGTGATAAATTGAAGTATATCTTCTCAATTCATATGCAGTAGATTTAAGGTTCCCAAATGATTCTAATTATAGACAGTAATTTATAGATTTTATTTTTATTAGTTTAAGTAATGAGAGTAGGTCCATAGTCTAATATGGGTCTAATATTCTTTATAAGAAATGGTTAGAATGCAGATATGCACAGAAGGAAGATAATTTGAAGACCATGAAAAATTGGCTACATGTAATCATATCTGATAACACCTTGATTATAGATTTCTAGCCACTAGAATTATGAGAATATAATTGTCTGCAATTTTTTGCCTCAGGTTTAGAGCACTAATATTCATGCCATTGATTTTATATGTAGCCTTTATTAACCTTTTTAATGAAGGAACATTTTAAAATTATGCTTTTAATTGAAATATATTACTTTCCCCTTTCCTTTTTCTTCCTCCTACCTCTCCCTTATTCCCTGTATCTGCCTCACATAGATGGCTTCTTTTCCATTAATTACGATTGTTACATATATACATATATGTAACAGATAGATAAATATGTAAATGAAACCTGTTAAGTCTTCTTCTGTTTGTTTTATATAGTTTAAAAGCTTACCTCTTACTTACATTGTATATGCTCTTAGGGGGCCTGTCCCTGAGAGAAGCTAATTTGCCCTCTGGCAGTAGTCATTAGTTGCCTATAGTTCTTTGACTATTGGTTGCACTCTATGAGATAGCCCTTCTTCCACATTAGCATGTCTATTGATATTGTTATGTTACTTGTGGTAACACTGTTTTCCACAAGAGCCATAAACTACTTAACAAAGCCCAGTACTAGTCATGGGAAATCTTGTTTTGAGTTGTTGGTTAAGATCGTTCACATGATTCCCAGAACAATGTAGGGTATTGTTGCTGCCCTTGATTAACTCTAAGTGGTTAAAATTACATTCCTATTGCTGAAGATTACATGCGCTTTGGAAACAGTGCTTGAATAATTTGATATTTGAAAGTCTCGCTCCTATGTGTACTGTTCAAAGTACCAGAAAGTATTATGCAAACATTCAAGGGAGGGATGCAATCAATAGTCCTATTTACCTACGTTGCCTATGAGTCACAACAATGACCAGCCTAGCAAGATATCTGTAAAGCTCCATAGTGGCATTCACATGTTGTCAGTAATGAACAGCTGTCTAGTTGGAATTAAAGCCCACTCAACGGGAGGGAAATCATGTCTAATACTAGAAGCCTAGACAGCTACCCAGGACTAGTGAGGTTCTGGATCATAGAGGAGAACCTATTAGAACCACTTTACTAGACCAATGTAATCCCTAACTACACTCTTACATTTTTGCTTTTACCCAAAGATAAATGTAGTTTTTACCCCTCATCAAATAAGCTTCTGTGTATAGCAAATGGTCACTATGGGAAACTAGTGCTGGACAGGATGTAGAGATCAAGGTGTTATGGGGAGTTCAGACTCAACAGACATATCTTCAACACAACTCCTACAACCTAAGGCTCAAAGAACATACAAAAGAAGATAGTAGAAAATTGATAAGAACCCAAGGAACAGGAAATCTGCTGTGAGATGGTGTATCCTAGAAATGATTGCCTAAATAACACCTGAACAAAATGCAGCACTTAGTAAGTATCTACTATTGATCTAGCACAACTCTCAGCCTAGGACATAAAAATAGGAAATAAAGCGACAAATACCCTTATCTTAAAGGCAGGAAAGAAGAATAGAATCTAGGTTCTGTTCTTTATTGGTTTATAAGCTTAGGTTATCTACTTATCTATCCTGTGTCACTATTTTACACACCTACAAAAGGTGTGCTATAGTGGTTCATTTTGAATTTGTTATAAATAGAAGTGATTATGTATAAAACACAACAGCATGTGGCAAGTATAAACCCTTCACTCTCATTATTTCAGGTTTTACTGCAGATAGATAAAAAATAAATACATCAACTAATTTAACATAGTTGTAAGTACTATGAAAAACTATAATGTGTGTGAAATATTTTATTTATTTATTTTTTATTTAATTTTTTATTGAAAAAAAATTGTGCCTCCTCCCTGCCACCCATTTCCCTCCCCTTCCTCCCACTCCTTTCCCTCTCCCCCTCTCCCCCTCTCTCCTTCTCCCCCTCTCCCCACTCTTCTAACCCTCCCCCACTCCATTCATTCTCCCTCTCCAGTCTGAAGGGCAGTCAGGGTTCCCTGCCCTGTGGGAAGTCCAAGGTCCTCCTCCCTCCATCCAGGTCCAGGAAGGTGAGCATCCAAACAGGCTAGGCTCCCACAAAGCCAGTTCATGCTGTAGGATCAAAACCCAGTGCCATTGCCCTTGGCTTATCATCAGCCCTCATTGTCCGCCATGTTCAGAGTCCAGTTTTATCCCATGCTTTTTCAGTCCCAGTCTAGCTGGCCTTGGTGAGCTCCCAATAGATCAGCCCCACTGTCACAGTAGGTGGTGGGTGCACCCCTCGTGGTCCTGACTTCCTTGCTCAAGTTCTTCCTCCTTCTGTTCCTCCTATGAACCTTGGGAGCTCAGTCTTGTGCTCCAATGTGGGTCTCTCTCTCTCTATCTCCATCCATCGCCAGATGAAGGTTCTATGGTGATATGCAAGATATTCATCAGTATGGCTATAGGACAGGGTCATTTCAGGTTCCCTTTCCTCAGTTGCCCAAGGTACTAGCTAGGGACATCTCCCTGGACACCTGCGAGCCCCTCTAGAGTCAAGTCTCTTGCCATCCCTAAGATGGCTCCCTTAATAGGATATATACTTCCCTGCTCCCATATCCACCCTTCCTTTATCCCAACCATCCCATTCCCCCAAACTCCCCCAATCCTCCCCTTCTCACTTTTCTCACCCCATTTCCCCTTACCCCCATCCCACCCCACCCCCGAGTTCCCAGTTTTTGTCCGTCAATCTTGTCTACTTTCCATATCCAGGCAGATGGCTGGGTTTTTTTTTGTTGTTGTTGTTGTTGTTTTTATCTTCTTATTTAGCTTCTCTAGGACCACAAATTATAGGCTCAATGTCCTTTATGTGTGGAATATTTAAATGACAAAAACAGGAAAGAACTTTCAGAAGATCTATCAAGCATAGTCCAGAGTATTTATTAGTCAAGGACAAATTGCATTAATTGAACAAATTTTATTATTGTCATGAACAGACTAAAGGTAGAAATTAAGTAAAGATTACTTTAGGCAGAGGAGTAAGGAATTATAAAGGGCCTGATGTGGGGAATATGTTTGACATGTTACAGGAACCATAAAATATTAGTGTGGTAAAGCAATATATGAAGTACGGAGAATGTATAAAATTAATTGAATCAGAGAAAAAGGTTCCTGATACAAGGTTTGATTATAGGACAAATCTGCCTTTATATTCTGATATAATGCAAATACACTTGGGCCTTTATAAAACATACAAATTTCTAAGAATTTTCCTTTAGAAATTTTTATTGATCAGTTTCAATACCCATTAATTAGGTATCAGGGATATGACAAGTATCAAAACAGACAAAAACCATATGCCTCAATGGGAGCTTGGGAAGAAAGAAAATGAGTATCTTTGAAGATGCCATAGAACATTACATACCGATACAAGCTAAAGGAGAAAGATGTTATAACTTAACAGGTGGGGTTGGAAATATTGACAATGCAGATAATTTGCAATTTTTAAATAGGCTGATTGATTCTGGGTTGAACATGCAAATATGGGATTTGTTAGCAGGCAGATTTTTTTAACGTAATGTGGTCCAATTGGCTGAGATCTCCAGATGAATGAACATAGAAAGAGAAGTCCAAATAGTACTTGGGAAAAATGAGGAGGAACCAGCAAAGGAGAGCAAATGGGAGGCCAGTGAACAAGAGATGAAAGCAAGGATTTTCAGTATCCTTGTTATTAAGTAAAGAACACATTTCCAAGAAAAGGGAATGCCAGCTGTGTCAACAAGCTTTTTCTAGGTCAAGTAAGATGAGGACTAAAACTTGACCATTAGCTTTAGCACAAATGGTTCATCAAGATGACAGGAGGGAATATATGTGGTAGCATAATGGCAAGAGTTTGAGGAAGTTCTGTTAGAATTGCTTTTATTTTCTCAGTGAATAATAGGAAGCTGGTTTATGAGTCACAACTGAAGTTGGGAAGGTGATGGAAGCTTGAGGTGTAGGAATAGGTAGAAATAATAACCCTGGAAAATGTAAGAATTGGAAGAACCTGGAAAACATTGTAAGCCTGCTGAGCTGCATTAAAAATCCACCTAGAGTTCATGGTCAGGAATTTAAAGTGAGATTGGAAAGCATAGCTGTAGGCTATTCCCTTACCCCAGTCATGCATAGCAGTGATAGTACAGTCCCAAACATCAAAGTTAGAGATCTAACCTGGATTGTGGTTTTCCTCAGCAGAGTGAGAGATCAGCGAGCTGAAAACATATAGAGGGAACAATTTTAATAGTGATTGTGGCATTAAGGGAGAAAGAGGTTAACCTCAGGTAAACAAGAAACTGGGATGCTAAACCTGAACACATGGTTGTAGATGGGTTACAACTAATTGAGCATCAAGATGGCAAATGGAAGAAAGAAAAGGAACAATAAGACTGACATTGGAGGGTTACTGTTATTGGAAGTAATAAGTGGCATGATGGTTTGAAGGAAGATAACTGCAGAAGAGGAAGACATCAACAGAATAGACCAGGGTGTTAAGAGATCCATCCCACAACAATCACTGCAGGAATACTATTTGTAAGAATGATACTAAGCCAAGAATAGAAATATTCACAGCACAAGTAACCAAGGATTGGCAGAAAAGCAAACATAACACAGAGGAGAAACTGTCAAATTCCGGCAGATTTTTAAAATCCCCATTGTAACTAAAGACCTGGTATAAATCAATTTCTCGTCATTACTTTACGTATTTCACATTTTTTTTATGCCCTGTGTATCATTCCTGTTAGAATAAGAAATAAGTGAAATCAAACCTAATCAGAAATGGGGACCACTTAGTTGGGACTTTATTTAAAAAAAATACAGATATTTTCTTTGTAGACTCTGGGGCCATTAAATTGATAGGAAACAAAGACATTACTCTTTAGGAATGAAATATCATAAAAGAGATAACCAGAAACATATCAAACTTTACTTATTTGACTTGTAAATCATTAATTTGGCCACAAATTTACTTATAAAATAATTGTTAACTATCTTCTATATATAATACTTATTATAAGAGCTGCTGAGAAGGTGAGGAAGAACCCTGATACTATAAGATTCTCAGTCTAGTGGCGAAGGAAACACATAGACAAGGTGAGTTGGGAAATTTTTAGATTTCAGGAAATAATAAAAGAGAAGTCATGAGGCCACATTTTATTCTAAAGTTTTACTCTAGGTGTCTAGTCCAGATCACCTGTACCAGATATATTTGATGATATAATTATTAAATTTACAGAATAAGATACAAAGACCCATGTAGATTTAACTATTTATAGATTTAAATTTTTTCTGAATGTGTCCTTTTGTTTCTTCCCATGCAAAATGAGTAAAATAATAACAATAAAATTGCCAGCATATGCCTGGTTTATAATAATTGAAACTCATGTGTGTGAAGGACTCAGAATGCTTCTTAGGACAGAGTGAATGTTGATTCTTAAATACATTTTTACCATGGCAAAACTATAGTTTAGAAAGGTTAATTATGAACCCTAGTATATGTGTTTTTTCTTTTAGAGAGTCTTTGTTGGTTGCACATGATGCATTCTGAGTCCACTTATCTTCGTGTCCTCTCACATCTGCCCTCTGCGCTTGCAACCTCCCCCCAATCAAAACCAAATTTAAAAGAAAACCCAAAACGAATAAAACAAAATATACAAAGCTGAAAACAATACCCACCCACCCCACCCCCCAAAAAGGAAAAATCTTGTAGTGAAAGCGATAGTGTAGTCAATTGAATCCCACAGTCCATTCATCTTTACTGGCGGCTATTGATTGCTATAAGTCACTGGTCGGTCTCAAGGCTTCTGGTTCCTGCTATACCACCTATAAAGGGCTCTCTGTGGGGCTTCTCTTAGACATCCTGTATTGATGTCCTGTATCATGTTCTGATGTTTTGGGTTGTAGATTTGTTTGTTCCCTTCTCATGTTCCAACAGTTCATACATTACGTGAATGCTTGGAGAGAGAGAATTCATTGCCCTGGTTCTGGACCGAGGAGGTATCTCTGTGTGTTAGCTCGCTAGCTTTTCCTCCTCATGGCTCCTCAGGCACACTCTCCAGCACCACCATGGCTAGCTTACCCAATGCAGTTCTCCTGCTCTCAGTGCCCTCAGATCTGGGTCCCCTCCACTCACATTGCCAAACCACTCTACTGGTTTGTGCAGGTAAGGCATAGGGCCCTCTCTTCTGATTCTGATTGCTGCAGGAGAAATATGAAAGGGAGAGGTCAGCTCTCTTGCTGGCACCCCCTAAAGACTGGCTTCCTTTCACCCCTGACAACAGGGTCAGTTCTAATGTGCTTCCCAGGTAGGGTGCAGAGCCTGCTTTCCTGTGTACTGCAGCTGGTGTGGGACAGGGCTAGTTTTCTCACTCTTGTGACCCCTGGAACAGCTTTCTCACCTGCAACAGGTTTCAAGAGGTGGAAGGAGGAGAGCATCTTTCCCTTACACATGCCACCTCATGGCAGACAGGGGGGGTCAGTTCTCCTGCTCTCACACTTTAGGGTTGACTCTCCTATATCCCAGACAGTCCCAGGGTCAGTTCTGGTGTGCTGTTTAGATGAGGTGCATGACCTTTGATGAGGAGTTGGGTCATCTTTCCTGAGTGCATGGGTGAGCTCTCTCATGAGAGGTAAGGCCAGCTCACCTGCTGCAGTAACCAATGAGGATCACTGCCAGTCTTCCCAGGGCCAGTGAAGGGCAGGGCCAGCTCATCACAGCATGGTTCCAATGACCCCATGCTAACATGGACTATGGACTGCAACACAGACCACAGTTGCAGCAGACAAAGTCCTCAGTAGTAGCTCAAGCCTGGCGGCCACCACAGCCCCTATGACAGCATTCCAGAAGTAGCATAGACAAACATGATCATAGGGGGCTGACCAGACCCCAGCCATCCACAGAGTCCTCTGTGACAACTGAAGTCACAGAAACCAGCCCAGACCCAGGCTGCTGCAGGGCCGTGGATCCATACATGTCCATTGCAGCAATCAGTGCCCAGATGTTTCCATAGCTCCAGGTAGCAGCACCAGCTATCCAGGTTAGCATGGCCCAGGACAGATACCGACATGGTTTGAGGTGGCCAAACAGACTTCAGTCATCGGCATGGCTCTTGGTGACAGGAGCCCTGAATATCAACTCAGACCCTAGCGGCTTCGGGACCATGGACCCAGACATGGCCCTCTGCAGCAGCGCCGGCTCAGAAGACATCATGGCCCTTGTTGATAGTGCAGGCCACTATCAGGATGTCCTGGGTGCTAGCACAGTCCTCTGACACCCTCATGGCCACAGGTTGTGACTCAGACCCCAGGTATCTGTGTGACCTTCAGTGGCAACATGGGCCATGGGCGTTAATACAGACCCTGGCTGCGGTAGGACCATGGACCCAGATAAGGTCCTTGGCAGCTCAGGACAGGTTGTCAACATGGCCCCAGGTGGCTGTGTAGGCCACCCAGATTGACGTGGTCCCCACAGCAACATTTTCCTCAGACACAAATGGAGCCCCAGGTGGCAGCCTGGACCATAGGCTCCTGCATGGTTTCCAGCCCTACATGGTCCCTAGTGGGGACTGGAGCCACAGACATCAACACAGCCCCCCTAGGCTGCTCCTGGACGAAGACATGGGTCTGGTCATAGCCCAGGCCCAGACATCTCTCTGGATTCGGTGGCCACCTGGCTATTCTCTTCAACCTGTTTCTCACCACTCTTACCTCTCCAGTACACCTCTCTCCCAAGCCCACAAACCATTTCGCCTGTCTCTCTCATTCACATCCACACCCTGTATTCTCTCACCATAATGGTGCCCGACAGCCCAGATCAGGGCTCTTGGTTGGGTCATAGGTGGCACTTAGTTGAATACTATCCACTTTAGCCACTAGGAATGGTGCAGAGCTGTTGTCTTTCCTCTCTCCTGTGCCGGGGCCTAGAGACCTTGGGTAGCACTTGGTATGATGGTACTCAATCCTGGTTGATTGTAATCCCCCAGACCAAATAGTCTAGGAGGGAAACTTCTCTGCCCTATGCCAATGCAGTCCCTTAGCATACAATTTTAAGAAATGAGTAAGTGTAGTTGCTCAATCAATATTTTTTTCTGAATGATAAGAATTTCTCATGTGGCTTCCAAGCCCACTGAAGCCCATGTCCTATACCCTACTGCATTTTTACACAGGTGGACGAGAGTTAAGCATAGGGAAAAAATACATCCAGTTTTAGTTTCATTCTGCATTCCTGAAGATATTCAACAAATTTCACTGCAGAATTAGGACATGTGCTATGTTAAATGGTGGCACAAAATCAAAATGAAATGACTACAGGAGAGGAGAGCATTCAGTAACATGCTGAAAAAAGTGAGAAATAAGCAATATGTTCTGATATTTCTCATTGGCAGATTACATACAATACCTCAAAGTGCTATTACTATTTCTTTGGGTTTTATTTTCTATAGAGGAAAATCGGGTTTATGTATATACACACAGCCACACAGACAGACAGACAGATAGATAGATGCAATTCGTAGTAAAGTTAAACTAGAAATAAAAGACCCATTTAACAATTACAGTGCCATAAAGAAAAAGGACAGGTCTTGATTTGCCCAACTCTTATTTTCTAAGTTCCATAAAATTAAGAATTCCATTAGATAAGATGTGAACAACTACTACTCATTAAAAAGAAAATGTAATCCCTTCAGGCTAGATTTTAAATGTTGGCTCCTGTCCTACACACCAGACTGGATATTTATGATTGTAATACTGTAGTAGCTAATGAAAATTAAGCTAATACTGCCATGCATCTAGCACAAAATACACTAGTGCTAATATTCTGTCCTGTGTAGAATCATGTGGTACTTTCCTATGTAATCCCCCTCATGGGGAAGGTTTTCTCACCCAGGACCATCAACTTGGACTGGCTACTATCAAGAAAATTTAACTGTATGCTCTCCCTTACAATCTTTGCCTCTGTACTTTCTTTGTACTTTTTGTTCTATTATTAATAGGTTTGCTACTTCTATATCTCTATAGTTGCAAGCTCCCTGAAGACAGGAACAAAGCTAACTCCTTTTAGATTCCTAATAACCTAAAACAATGTCTGAGGTAGTATAGACAAAGGAAAGACGGCAGAAGATTGGCGTGAGCAGAATGAGTGGGAGTCCCTGCTCTAGTCAGCTAGATACATGGATGTTTCAGCAAGCTATTTCCAGCTCTTCCCTGCTAATTCAACCAAGGGACTTCAAGATTTCCACTAAAACAGCTTCAAGAAACTTCCTGTGAAAATAGAATCATCCTCTAAAAGAAGAGGAAATACTGTGTATAAAGTAAGTAATTTAGTTGCTATATTTCCCCCTTCCTCATCTCATTCCTGTTCCCTTTGTGAAAAAGAGGACTGCTTCTAAGTCCACTAGGGTTCCTGAAATGGAGGGAAGACAGGAAGCAGGAAAATCCACCATGATTCAGAAGGCATATATAAGAGAATTCTCACTCTTTTCCCCCTACCCTTTTTTCCAAGTCATGAAAAGACAGACATTTCAAGAGTCTGACTGAAAATATACAGTTTTCTTGTGCATTCAAAACCACCAGCAGCATTTCAGGCAATTTGTCTCCAAAACATACACATTAATTGGAAAGCATCCTTTCTAAAATTTGAATTGCACCATTGTGTCGTGGTTTCATTTCTTTTTTCAAGGCCAACCTCAGAATCTTCAAGGCTTTGTGACAGCAAGTGATAGTGTGTGAAGCAGTTCTTTCCAAGTGCCAACAGAGGCATCTGTTGTGAAGCCCCCTCCCCGTCTCCCTTCCCCCTGCCAGTTACAAGTTAGGAAAGCTTTTCCCTAAACCTCAAATGTATTCATCCTTTTGCGTTGCCATGGACTAGCACTGCCACAGAAATGATGTCTCAGTATGGTGTCTTCCCACGTTATTGCACTCTGAAAGACCATCAAATCTCTTGGTTATTAATCTAAGCAAAGTGACTGTGAAAGCCAGTCATGGACCCCATAGGAACAAATCCAAAGTATCCTGACTCTCTTTTTCCACCTTAAAAAGAATTTTACAAAGTAGATGTACAGGAATTTGTGTAGTAGTTTTTATTAAGAAAATAAAAATTGAACTTCAAAATGCATTTACAAATGCCTATTGCTTCCAGAGCACTAGATATAAGCTGCATAGGGAAAGAGATATCTACATCATCCTTCTTTACCTGATCTTGTAAATGTCTGTTTTGTATATTCAAATGCAGTCCATAACACATGGACAAAAGAATAATTTAAGCAACAAAGAATCAAGCAGAAGAAACCTAGAAAAGGCCTTAAAAAGTATTTTATCAGCATGGTATCAGTGTAGCTGTGCATTAGTCATCTGGATCCTTGTTAGAAAATCTATATGAGGTCTGCAGAGATGTTCAGCTATTAGAGGCTAGCTCACTACCAAAAAGACAAAATATAGATGATCTGCCACATTCTCTTGATTTTGTGATTGCCACATTATCTATGAGAGAAATGAATGAATTTTTAATTTAATTGAGCAACTGTGTGATTTTCTAAAATGTGAATGAGCAATTGTGGTGATTTAAAGCAGATGATTCAGTAGATTAAGCTATACTCCTCAGTACTAGTCATTTCAAGAACATTTTATCACTCCTAGAAAGAAATTTTGTTACTTATCATGGGATTTTCTCCATTCATTGTTCCCTAAGTGATAATTGATCTCCTTCTCTTCTAGACATTTGATATGAATAGAATTATGTACTATGTGGCCTTTCATATCTCACTCATCATGTGGAATAATCTTTCCAATATTCATCTATACTGCAGTGTGGATCAGTACTTCATTCTTTGTTATGTATATACAATATTCTGCTTTATAGTCACACATTATTTCACTTATCCATTTAATTGTTGATGGAATTGGGCTATTTCCATTTGGGGGATGTTTAGAGATCATGTAATAATAGCAGGCAGCAGTTGAACCTATGTAACAGGGAAAACAGAATTTAAGAGAAGGACATGCTTATGCTCACAAAAGAAGTCATTGGCAAAGAAAGACTTCTTAGCCATGATTATGCTTTTTCTCATCATGGCTCTTACTGAGAAATCTGTGTGAACTTTTTAAAAATATTTCTTCCCTGGATCTTATAAAGGATATATTGGGTAAGCTGTCATATCTGAATAGTCTACAGTTGATGAGGGGCTGTCAGCATCTGGTTGAATAACTGTTCCTGGCTAACAGTAACAACATATTGGAGGTGAATGTATAGTTTCTAGGGGACCCTCATTCTTTTAGCATAGGTTGAAAAGAAGACAATATAACTATTGACTCTTCTCCCATTTCTGTCAAATACCCCAGAGAAGCACTGGACCCTTTTTTACTTGGAAACACTCTGCATTCCACTAATGGTTAACATCACTGAACGTGAACGTATGAAGGAGAGTCGGCCTGAGTTAAGGAACCAATTTCTTCAGTGCAGCATGACTTGCAGGGGCAAGTGTCCATTGGGGACTTATTTTCTAGGTACCAAATACTGATTGAAAGCTTAGTTAACTATGTATGAAATTTTTGCTCTCTCAATTAATTGGGGGCATTAAATTATGGCTGCTCCAAAGAGCAGAAAAGTCTTTATGAAAATTGAACCCGTTAAAGGGAACTCTCCCAGGTTAGTGGCAATAAATTGTAGCAGTCTCCAATGATGATGACCTTTAGCAAGAAGAGCTAGCTTCTCTGTTAGTGGAAAAGGTATCAGAAGACTGTATTTGAGGTCATAGAAAAAGATCTGGCAAAATGCCAGTACAGTGAGGTTACACCAATTATTAGTTAGAAAATTAATTAGTTGCTTAATCAGCACTTACAAGGCAACTACTTTCTTTTACATTCTTCTGAAAAATACTCAATTCCTATGCTCTATATTCCATCAAAGTTCATATGTTGAAATCATAACTGCCCACAGTAATCACATTAGGAATTACACATTTTCAGAAAGTGATTTAGGCCATAATGGCAGAGTTCTCATCCATGTAATTGGTACCTTTGTTTTAAAAAAAGACCCCAGATCACTTTTGAGACTCAGCTAGAAGGTGGCATCTAAAATCCAGCAAACAAGCTTTCAACAGATACCTAATATGTCAGATTAATGATGGACTCCCCAGACTCTAAAACTGTTAGAAATATTTTTTTGCCCTTTAGAAAAACTAACTGGTAAAGCTAAACATGTCAAAATCGTGAAATTCATAGCTCTGTAAAACAAGGAAAGAGGATAGTTAGTTCAAAGCCAGTCTAAGCCACATAGCAGGATGCCATCACAAACAAAACTAAAAGATCCCCTTTTGTGGGATTTGGTTATAGTGGCCTAAATATAGTAAGACATTATTAATAAATATTTTTCTGTGCTTACAGGTAGCATTTGACTCTGAAAGAAACTGATCAATTAAGCAAGTTCCCAGCACAGACTGTTATTAACAGTTACTTTGAATGGATGAGCTGATAATGAAGCTAAACAAGGAAATATAATGCGTTCTAGAGAGGCAGCAATGAATGAGATAAAAATTCTACAAATTTTTCAAAGTAACGATAGTGAATATCAAGGTAATGAGCTGAACAAATATAAAAAGGGGATTCAAAAACCAGAAAAACACATTATAATACAAGGATGAGCATAGGGTCATGAAGACATTTTAGAAACCAGTCTTGAGTTAGTCTTCAGAAAAACAACATAAAGACAGAAGCTTCTGTGACATTAAGGTACTCAGACATTTTTAAAAGTGTTTAATACCCATAAACAACAAGGAACTAAAAGTTAAACTGCTCTAAGTTTCTAGATCACCTAGTTTGAATGGCTATTATCAAATGACACAGATGTGGAGGACAAGGACCCCTTACATAATGTTGATGAAGGTGTAAATGAATGCAGCCACTTTTGAAGTCAGTTTGTAAGCTTTACAAAAAATAAAAATAAGTATACCATATTATATTCGGAGTGTGCTTGTTTGCTCCTGGATGCCCAGGCCTGAAATAATCACATAGATACTATATTAATTATAACACTGCTTGGCCTATAACATATTCATATTTCCAGCTAACACTTACATCTTAAATTGGCAATGGGTTTTTTGATCCTACTGCACATATTGGCTTTGTGAGAGCCTAGGCACTTTGGTTGCCCACCTGACTAGACCTGGATGGAGGTGGGTGGTCCTTGGACTTCCCACAGGGCAGGGAACCCTGATTGCTCTTTGGGCTGACGAGGGAGGGGGACTTGATTGGGGGAGGGGGAGGGGAAGGGGAGGCGGGGAGGAGACAGAAATCTTTAATAAATGAATAAAAAAATAGCCCATCCCTGTTAATTTGTATTTTACCTTGAAACTTGTAGTTTACCGGTAAGGTTCATAGGTGTCTTTCTCCTTCAGCTGCTACATGTTATCTCTCTGACTCCATCAACTCTCTCTCTCTCTCTCTCTCTCTCTCTCTCTCTCTCTCTCTCTCTCTCTCTTTCTCTCTGTCACTGTTCAGATATTCTTCCTGGCTTTATTGTGAAGCCATTGGACAAATCAGTGTTTTTATTAACCAATGGTAATAAAACACCTTTACAACACACAGAGGGGAATCCCATATCTCCTCCCCTTTTCTGTCTAAATAAAAAGGAAGGTTTTAACTTTAACAGAGTAAAATTAAATATAATAAAACAGGTATCAAGCTAGATTTACAGTTGTAATATTTGTATCTACTTTATCCTTTATTATAACTAAGGAAAACTATAATTATAACTATCTAATCTTCTACTCCATCAAAGACTCCAGAAGGATATAATATTGCCTAAGTTAACAAGAAGTGCATTGTAAGCAACTTTCAAAACACTAGAATTGAAAGAGACACCTTACTGTCTAAACAGTCACCCAAAGTTCTTCTGTAACATTGGAGCATTCATCTTTAGCCAACAGGCCCATAGTATCTGTCAGACTTTTCCATGCAGCAGAAAATTTCAAAGACAGTTCTGCCTATATTGGCAGTTTGTCAGTCACTTTCTTCTGTCTCCTGTAGAATGTCTGATAGACTCTTTCATGAAGCAGGAACCAAAAGGACTATTTACCTTTATAAAGCAAATTTAGCCATCATTTTTCTGTGGGTCCTGCATGTTTGGTTCATGCAGCATACCATTAAGCAGTCCAGACAAGAGTTGTTTCTTGCCCAAATGGCTAACCGACTCCATAAGGAGCCTCTTCAATACCCATCAGCCTCTTGAAGTAGATTGGTGCTGCCAAGAGCAGTTGATAAGTCATGAAAAGTCCTAAGTTCTAAATATTTTAAATGTCATATTAGTCTTTGAACAGTTTGAAGAATACTTATCCATCTGAATTATACCTCTGTATATCTAGAAAACCTAACTAACATTACTATAAGCTTGACTATTTTATATAACTATTAACTTGTATTTGTTAATTATACATTACATTTTAAATGAGTTGTTTAAGCACAATACCTTAATCAAGAGCAGAAATATACATGTAACAAAATTGACCTTAAATCTCTATCAATAAACAAAGATCCATACCAATACAAAGTATTCATCTATATAGCATATCCCCCTTTAAAAGTAACCAAATATTGGTAAACAATCATATAAGGAATTTGGGCTTTGTTTTCTCTACTACTTTCTGCTGATTTGGGGCACTGTTAATCAGGTTTTTCATGGAGTTTCCTGTGTGATAAGTCCATCTCAGCCAGTAGTCCTGAAGCTGTCATGGATGTTGGTCCATCTTGGCTATTGCTTCAGAGGCTCTTGTTTGATCAAACCATATTAGCCATTTGGGAATCCACAGTATTTTATCCTCTGTGGAAACAAAAGTAGAACCTCTTTTCCAAAGCAATATATCCTTAAACTCAAATTTTGAAGTCAAGATACCATTAAAATAAATTTATTGGTTTAGCTTAGCAGCCCATACAATGAAATGTTTCTCTGTACTTAGCTCATCTCATTCACAGTAAAAAAATCAAAGAAAACACACACACACACACACACACACACACACACACACACACACATATATATATATATATATATATATATATATATATATATTCCAGACTCTTTGTGTGCATTTACAAGGCAAAGCAGATTTTCAAATTTCCTGCTTCATTAAATATTCTGCTGGATACTATTGGTCTATAGGTTGAAGATGGATGCCCCAATGTTACAAAAGAACTTTTGGTAACTATCCAGCCAGAGAGATGTTTCTGTAAATTCTAGAGTTTTGGAAGTTGCTTACAATGCACTTCCTGTTTACTTAGGCGATATTATATCCTTCTGGAGTCTTTGATAGAGTTGAAAACAGTTAAAGTTTTTCTTAGCTATAATAAAAGATAAATTAGATATAAAACTTTAAACTCACAAAGATAAAATAGATGACTGAATATTTCCTTTAATTTTTGAATATAAAGATTGGCTAAATATAATTATAATTCATGTTTGATAACATTTTTGTATATGTAATTTTAGTATGTTAAAGTTAAAACCTTCCTTTTTTAATTAGACTGGAAAGAGGAGATGTTGTGGAATGTACTTTTATAAATGTGTTGCTTTTATTGGTTGATGAATAAAGCTGTTCAAGCCAGTGGTTAGCAGAGTAAAGTGAAACAAGAAACAGAGATATAAAGAGAGAGTAGGCAAGATCAAAGAGATGCCATGTAGCTGTGAAAGGAGAAAGATATTTCCAATAAACCACAGCCTCATGGCAATACATAGATTAATAGAAATATGTTTATTTAAGACATAAGAGCTAGCTAGGAATATGCCTGGGCCATTGGCCAA
This sequence comes from Alexandromys fortis, assembly GCF_014885135.2. NCBI lineage: Eukaryota > Metazoa > Chordata > Mammalia > Rodentia > Cricetidae > Alexandromys > Alexandromys fortis. The sequence continues at coordinate 1,005,483 of NW_026068182.1, forward strand.
ACAATGTAATTAATGTGTTTTTGTGTGATTATTTGGGTCTGGGTATTTGGGAAACAAAAGCACAGTCACCATTTATATGTGTATTTGAATAACTCACTAGCAAGATAGTCATGTGTACAATATCATTAAGTAATACATGCTCTAAGTATACTTTTTGAAGATTATATGTTTGAATCATATAATCAAAGTCATATACATAAATGATTAATGATAGTACTATTTATATAATGCAGTATTTAACAGACTGTTATGAGTTCTTTACATGGATGACTTTAATAATTTATGAATCTTAAAATTTTGTTAACGGAGCTGTGTATGTATATGTATGCATGTGTATGTACATGTGTTTACTTGTGTTTCTGAGTACAGTGTATTTAACTCTGTGTGGTACACAGTAGTTTCTTGTTATTCATACTGATACATGTTTAACTGTCAGTGAAGGTTACCCAAGAAATAGATGGTCACTAACTTCAGGGTTACTGAAATTGTAAGCATGATAAGGGAGAAAAAGAAATGTAAAGTGAACATAAGAATATTCACCAAAGAGATCTACATGGGTCTAGATCAGTCAGTTTCAAGAAAAAACCTTTCTGAGGATGAGATACTGAACCTGGAGAAATGTATAATAAATTGATATATTTATTGACATTTGCCCTTTGTCACAAAGTATTTGAAAAATTTTACATAATCAAATCCATTTTTCCCCAAAAAGTCATTTAACAGCATTGTACAAAGAGAGAACCTGAGGTTCCAAATAGAGCTTGTGAGTTCTGCAAGATTCTATCAATGTAGAACTTTCCTTGTCACCATTATACAATAATGTCTTTAAAATGAAAGAGTGCCACAAAGAGAGAGAATGAATATTTCAGGAAACAAAATAAGAGTCCTCAGGGAAGTTTGTGGCATAGGCAAAAAATGAGAGAATATCATTGATAGAAAGAGAATCCATTAAGGAAGAACAATATGAAATATGAGATGAAGTCCAAGAAGAACACATTTACTTGTACGCTCAAAGCCTTGGAAATTATGGGGAAAAGTCTGGTTACCATTCCAAGCAAAGAGAAACATTTTTGCAAGTGCACAATGCTTCCCCTAAAAAAAAAATAGACAAACAGTTGAAATTATTTTGCTTTTGCAACAAATTATGACTTTAAGATTGGGTATTTGAGTGTGAAAAAAGAAAACGTTAAATGATATTCAAGTTATCACTCAAGCACAGTCTGGTATATAGTTTTGAATTCTACAGGTTAAGAGAAATAGATAGGGTTTCTTCCTAGACTTCCTTGCACTTAGTTTTTAAAGTAAGTAATTTTTTTGTAACTCCTGTCAATATAGTTAGAGACCAGAGAGTTGGAATGAAAGTTTTCCATGTCCTTTATTATGCAGTGGACACTAAACCTGTGAATTGATATGATGACATGGCAAAATGACATGCTGGGTGCCTTACTGAAAAAGAAACAGATGTTTTACATTCAATTTATGAAACCTCAGCACTAATTTATGCTCTTGGAATAATATTGACAGACAGTAATACAAGTCATGACTAATTTAAGACGCAATCTTGATAGCAGTGATAACCAAAGTTCAGTAGAGGAGAACTGGGAATCAAATAGTATACAAGATCTTAAAGAATGAGTCACAAAGCACAATGTTTCTGAAACTACTGGCAGTGTAGGGTAGATACACATAGTTATAGAAATTCTGGAGTTATAGAAATTCTGGTTTGTCTTAATTGCTAGTTTCTATAGTCATATTGTGATCCCTACAACTTCAAGTACTAAGAAAAAAAAACGAAAGAAAAATCAGATAATAAATACATGAAGAAAACTTTAAAGAATAACTCTAAAAATGAATTACAGTAATGATATAAGAAGGAAGATTACTTTAAGTTTTAGCATGTTAGTGCTGATTCAGGATTATGTGTGTGTGTGTGTGTGTGTGTTTGTGTGTGTATTTGTGTGTATTAGTATATAGTCATGCACTTTAGAGGCTGAATCAGAAGGGTAGCAAGTTCAGTGCCAAAGTGAACTACATAGCATGACATTGTTTAAATCACTGCTTACAAAGTTTGTCATATCAGATACTATTATCAGTTAGACAGAAGCCCACTGGTCTAGGTCTGTTCATCTCTGGTGTGGATGAGACTATAGGGGCTATTAAAGAATATATGTCAAAACAAACAAAAACAAAAACAAAAAAAGAAATTCTGGTATCAGTGTGAATAATATGAAAGTGGGAGGTTTGTTGGAACTTAAAACATCCCAATAATTGTTGATATTAATAAGACCGGAAGGATTCAAAAGATGAAGATGAATGTGTAGAAAAGAGTGCAAAGCATCTAGTCTAATTGTTCATTTGTTATGTGGGAGCAAATAATTGAGGCAGTACTTTAAAGAGCACTTGGGATCCACAAGAGTATATTTTTTTCTTTTTGATAGAAGATACTTGAGAATATAGAAATGGTAATAGGAATACTGGAAAAATAATAGATAATGTGATTAGCTAACACATGCTGGGCACAGGCTAAGCACTTTTCATGCATAATCTCATTGAAGCCTCACAGCATCCCTGTAAGATGGTGCTTTTATTATCCCTATTTCACAGTTGAAAGCATGGGAGAGTAGAGGTTTGTAAGGCCTGCCCAGTGTCTCACAGATGAGAAATGACAGAGCTAGAATATAAGTACAGGCAGCAAGAGCTCTTGCTTTTACTTTTCCTCTCTTGAGACAAAGAAGCTAAAGAGTCAAGTGTAGCGTTGACCACAAATTTTCAAATGATCCAGATGTAGTTATGCTCTCTAGGATACTAGACTTTGATATCACACTTCTTAGTGTTAACAGCAGGTGAGGACCAAAACTTGGGGCACAGACACTCAAAAATATAGACTTTTTTCTAACTTGCTGTAATATAACTCCCAGTCACATGATAAGTGTGAAAGGATGGACTGTGGTAAGGAGCCCAAGGAAAACAAAAGATTTGAAACAGTAGGAACAAAGACTGAAGGAACAAGATCTGTTAATAGCTCACTTGAGCTTGGTAACTATGAATTTAAAGTAGAATCAACATACTGAGCTGTGTGAATTTCTCCAGCAGTGAGCAGCTGTGGATAGAATAATAGAAGCTAACTTAATTGAATACTTAGCATGTGTGAGGCACTGTGATAAGTACTTTACATGTGTTACCTTATTAAATGTTCTCAATAACTATGAAATACATTCAATTGCTGGCTTGAAGAAGACTGTTAACTCATATTATTTCAACTATACCTGGGATTCCTTTTTTCTATCATACCTTCCTTCATCCTGAAATTTCTCCTGATCCTTGCCTAAGACTTTCTTGGGTTTACATCTTCTCTTCATTCCCAGAGACGTACCCTCTGGTCACGTCTTTCTGACTCCAAGCCTAAATAACAGAAGATGGTTTCCTATTTAGCCTTTCTTCTCCAGAACTCTCCTGTTCCAGTGCCGTTTTCACACTGCTGCTAGAGTAATCTGCTTTAAGGACACAAATATCTGGTCAAAGTACTGAGAATATGTGACTAATGAGTACCCACTCTTTTTTTTCATAGTATGCACCTTGATCACACTCACCTTCCCTTCTCCCCAGATATATTCTCCCACCATTAAGCAGCCCCCCAACAAAAAGAGTTCAATTTTTGTTGTACATATACTCATTGAAGTATGATCAAGCTCCCAGAAGTCCTTCCCCAACCCCTGCTCTACCAGAATCCATCATCTGTGAGGAGCCACTCCTCAGCATCTTCAACACAATTTTAAGGACTGTCTTCAATGGCTTTCTGTCTGGACTTTTTTTCATTTTTAATTTTTTGACGGGGGAAGGTTGCCACAAACCCCCCAATGTCTCTCATTTCTCATTTATGAGTCTGTCATCATTGACACCACTGCAAAAGAAGCTTCCCTGGCCATAACAACCAGCAGCAGCACAGGTCATGGACTTCTACATGGTTTCTAGCAGCAGCAAAGACCATGTACATCCATATGGCTTCTGGTGGCGGCACAGAACACAGACCTCAACATGGCATCAGAGACCATAGACTTGAATACCTGTTCTTAAATCTTACATCTGTATTACTCTATTCTCCAAGGAGTGTCCCTAGGGAACATCAGAAAAGATAGGGCAGAAATAATTTAAAATATGTATTCATGAACAAAAAGCAGCTGTGGATACCTGCACAAAATCGAATCCTCCTATATACATATAGGAGGTGCCTCTGAGACCATAATCCTTTTTTAGGAGTAAGTGACTGTTAATATTTGTTGGATGGAGGGGCATTATTACTCAACGTATAGCCATGCTGATGCAATATGCAAAGAAAAAGCAGTTCAGAAAGAAAGGAAGGAAGATACCAGTTGATAATTGGGTTGTATAGAATTACAATACAACAACTACATGTATTAATGTATTAAAATATCAAAGTAAAAATATTAGATGTGATGTCAGTCTCTTTATAATGATAATATACAAGAAGGAGTTTGTATTGATATTTAAGGTCACTGTACAACTTATATGACTAAATATTAGGTAAGTGCATGATTACTAAAATCAATTAAAATACTTTAAAAAGAATAATTGGCTTTAAAAAGCATTATGAGTTTATTGCTCTAAGGCTCCAATAAACATGATGGCTTCTTAGAATGTCTCCAATCAATTATCAAATTTTCACATTAAGATTCATAACACAGGCTTATAGGAATGCTAAGTAGATAAAGGTGCTTCTCATCAAGCTTGATGACCTGAGCTCAACAGCAAGGAACCACATGGTGTATGAAAAAATAAACTCTTGAAAATTGTTCTCTGATTTCCATATATGTCATACAATGTGTTTGCATATACACAAACATACACATACATACATGAACACACACTCATGCATGAACATACAAATTAATAAATTAATAATATAGTAAAGATTATAAAAATATTTAGAACCATTCTCTACTAGCTTCACTGTTTTTCTCAGTACTCTTACACTATTTACTGGTAAATATTTCTAAAAGTAAAAATCACTCATAATTCTGAACCTAATATACTCCATAATTCTATTGTGTAGCCTTGAAATGTATGCAACAGAAAGAACTCTGGAAGAATTAAGTCTATCTCTCCCTTCCAAGAATAAAATGTTATATTTAAGTGTGTTCAGGCACAATTCAGAATTAATTGGTTCTACAAGTGAAATGTCTGAGTTATTTGAGTCATAGACTATGAGAATGATTAACTTTACCAGATACTATCAAACAGTTTTTCAAACTTTTAGTAATTACTTATAACCCTACTAGCATTGCACCAAAGATCTAATAATTCCACATCTTTGTCTATGCTTGATAATGGCAAACTTCATAAATTTAACAATTCTTCTGGGAGTATAGCAATATCACATTTAATGTGCAAGTCACCAATGACTAATAATATCTAATATCTCATAAAATTACTATTCAAATGCTTTTTCCATTTTTAAAATTGACATATTGTCATAGTACATGTGTTGCTATAATAAAATATAGAAGTTAGCTACTGTATAAAGAAAAAGGTTCATTTACCATCAAAATGTGATGGTAGAAATTCTAAGTGAAATGAATCTTTTTTTCACCATCTGGTGAGGTATCTTCTGTCTGTTTTTTAATGTAGGTGATGAAATCAAGTGACAGGAACACTTGCATCAGAAATTATATGCAAACACAAGTAGCAAATAGCTGGCATCCAAAATCTAAACTTGTTGGAGAAGGTCACTAGTTAGTTCCTGGCCCCTTAGCCCTGAAATAATTACATAAAACTGTATTATTTAAATCACCACTTGGCCCATTAGCTCTAGCTTCTTATTGCCTAACTCTTACATCTTAATTTAACCCATCCTTCATTAATCTGTGCATCACCATGAGGTCATGGCCTACCATCAAAATTTCAGCACGCCTGCCTCTGGTTGCAGCTCCATGGCTTCTCTCTGACCCTGCCTTGTCTCTCTCAACTTTCAGCTTAGTATTCTCCACCTAGTTCTGTTCCTCTATAGCTCTGCTATAGGCACAAAGCAGTTCCTTTATCAATGACAATCAAAGCATACAGAGGGAAATCCCACATCACCTCCCTTTTTCTGTTTAAACAGAAAGGAAGGTTTCAATTTTAACATAGTAAAAATTACATAATGCAGTTATCAAGCAAGAATTACAGTTATATCGATTTTATCTTATAATATAACTAAGGAAAACTATATTATTCCTATCTATTCTTCAACTCTATCAAAGACTCCAGAAGGATATAATATTACTTATATAAACAGAAAGTACATTGTAAGCAACTTCCAAAACTCTTAAATTGACAGAGACAACTTGCTGCCTAGACAATCACCTAAAGTTCTTCTGTTATCCTTGGGGCATCCAATCTTCAGCCTACAGGCCCATAGTATCCAGAAAAATTGACCTTAAATTTGTAACAATAAACAAACCAAGATCCATATTTATGCAAGTCTCTATAACATATCCCCCTTTAAATGTAAACATTTATAAACAATATTTGGGGATATGGGAGTAGTTCTCTAGACAACATTTGCTAATTGGGGGTCCTGTTATTTAGATCTTTCATGGTGCAGCTTGTGTGCTAGGTTCATCTCAGTCAGCAGTTGTGCAAAGAAAGTTTTTGTAGGTGTTCACAGTGAGCTTTCTGGGGAACTTGGTCCATCAAACCATATTAGTCTGGAAGCAATCCATAGGTTCTCATCTTCTGTGAAAACAAAAGAACCTCTTTTCCAAAGCAACATTCATACACTCAAACTTTAAGTCAAGAAACCTTTAAAATATATATATTGATTTAGCTTAGCAGTACATCCAATGATGTGCCTCTCTGTATTAAGCTCCGTCACAGTCAAAAAATTCAAAGACACAATAATATACATAATCCAGACTCTCTGTGTATTCTCCATTTTTACATGGCTGATTTTTCTTTACTCCTTTTAATCTATGGTGGTCTCTACTCTGTCTCTTTAAAGACTTTACCTTGTTTTAAATATTATTTACTTCTTTTTATAACTGTCTATTTTCTCTTTCCTCTCTTTTCCAAGCCTACGTACATTTATCCAACACTTTTATCCATTTAGAGGTATTTTATATCTGAATCTGTCCTATTGTGTATCTGTAATTTTTTACTATCCAGGAGTCCTTCTTAAAATGCTAAGCACTTCTTAAAACTTAAGCTGTGGCATTAGTAGGGTATATACATTACTTCCTGTTTGCTCCACAAAGTCCAACTTGGTAGAAGTCCATTCACTGCCTCTGCAATCTGTGCACATTGCCCCAGTTCCAAGAATGCAGCGGGTCTATGTTGAGCCATTAAGCAGTTTGTAACACACTCCTTGCAAAACCCATTTAAATGCTCGAGCCCCCCCCCCCCAGGGTTCATCCCAGGAAGCCGCTGCTACAAAACTGCAGCATTTTTTTTTTTACTGCTACCACCTAATCAGGAAATCCTCTCTTAAAAGAGCCATGGCATTAAACCATGCAACTATGTTTGTTTGTTTGCTTGCTTGTTGTTGCCTAGAATTCCTTCCCAAACTCTCTCAGGTTTTAAGTGGATTTTAGTCAACCACATTCGCACCAATTTTTTGGAGGAGGCTGCTAGTTAGTTCCCAGCTGCTTAGCCCTGAAATAATCAACCAGAAACTGTATTTAAATCACTGCTTGGCCCATTAGCTCTAGCTTCTTATTGGCTAACTCTTACATCTTAATTTAATAAATTTCCATTAATCACGAGGTCATGTTCTACCAACAAAGTTTCAGCATATTTATCTCCATCGGCGACTCCATGGTTTCTCTCTGACTCTGCCTTTTCTCTCCCATCATTCAGCTTAGTTTTCCCCACCTACTTCTGTTCCCCTTTAGCTCTGCTATAGACCCAAGGCAGTTCCTTTATTTATAAATGGTAATTGCAGCATAGAGAAGAAAATCTCACATCATAAACTTACTTTGTAACAACTATCACAATAATCAATTTACCCTATGAGAACTAGCCTAGTCTCTTGATAAAACCCATTCATAAAGATGTATTACTCATGATCCCCAAAACATTGTAAGGGCCTCACCATTTTAAAAAAAATACTTGCTTACTCACCCATCCTGTCTTGTTTTCTCACTTACCTTTAACTCTGTGACAATTAATTGGTGATCAACTCATGTAACAATACATCCAAGATAAATTCTAAATATGTTCCCACTTTCTGTATCCACCATTCAAGTTGTAGCTCAACCCACTGTTCTCTCCTGCTGAAGCTGCTGTATTATTGTCTGAACTCATTTTTTTTACAATTAGAATCCTTTTCAATCAATTTTCCACACTGAATCTATACAAATATTTTCTAAATGGAAATCTGAATGTCAATGTTGACAATATACATCAATAATTTCTCATTTTTATGGCAGAAATTATAATTTTTGAATATAATTTTAAATTATTAAGCCCTTCATATTCTGTTTCCTCATTACATGTATTACTTCCTCTTCAACCAATTCCATTTTTGCAGCTCTTCAATCAGCCACACTGATTTTCTTAATTCCTTGAATGGGCTATATACTTTCTTTTATTTAGGTCTTTATGCATGCATTTTCTCTTTTCTGAATGCGTCCCACCAATACTATTGCAAAACTGGGCTAATTCATATTCATCTTTAATAGTTTACCACGAGTCACCTCCTGTATACATTCCCTGGAATCATCATGACTAAACTGGCTCTTCTAAGTGCTCTCATGACACCAAATGTATGTTTCTATTTCATTATAATGTAATTACCTATTTATGTTTCTGTTTCTTCTGTGTAATCATTAGCATCTTGAAGGCAAGGACTGTATCTTATTTTATATCCTTATCTTTCACTAAAATACCTGATATATGGCAAGTACCTAATAATCAAATAAATTAAGGCACAATAAATTAATATGTGAATGAAATAATACCCAGTCATATTTCTACTATTTTATAGAATGGAATTATGCTGCTGATAAAACTGACCATTTTCACTAGCACTGAAACTATAGACTCAATAGTAATCTCCAAGGAATGTAATATTTTTCATAACTTTGAGATGAAAACAATGTAGCCTTAACCTCCGGTAGCTCAAGAAGCCAGCAAGGCTCTTTGTAGAAATTACTGAAACAAGAACTTTTCTGGGATAAATCTAGGAAGGCGCCTACTCAAGAAATAAAGAGAAGAGGGCAAACACACATGATGTTCTGTTCAAGGAAATGTCAGAACATGGTGACAGATGGGATTTGAGGAACAAAGCATACTTAAGTGCCAAAAGCTAGTCTCTAATTTTTTTTCTTTTCTCAGCCAATAGGTCTACCTCCTTTAACTGTTAGATAGCCTATAATTTATCACTATATAGAGAAAAGGTGATACTACCTATGGCATTGTACATTCAGTTAGTAGAATGACCAGTTATCAGCTGGGATAATGAAATTAATGGATCATAGGACATGAGTCAGACATTAAAATGCATGGTGATCACAAAATATCAAGTGAATGTTTTCATTTCAATGGGCTTCTATCTGAAGTCATATATGGTTAGGATTGTAAAACATACTGAATTTGAATACTCAAAGACTTCACACTTTCACTGTTAACAGCATACATTATTAACTTAATTCACCAAATATTTACTGAGATCATTTGAGATGGACATTGAGGTTTTTTTTTTTTTTTTTTGAATTTTGGAACTACTATATCAAGTAAGATTATATCATATTATATCATATAAAATTTGAAATTAGACAGACAAAGTTGTTGATGAAGGCTGCTTGTTGGTTCCCAGCTGCTTAGCCCCAAAATAATCACACAGAAGCTATATTATTTAAATTATTGCTTGGCCCATTAGTTCTAACTTCTTTTTGCCCAATTCTTACATCTTAACACATCTCCATTAATCTGTGCTTCACCACGAGGGTGTGGCCTGCCAGCAAAGTTTCAGCATGTCTGTCTCTGTTGGCAGCTCCATGGTTTCTTTCTAACTCCGCCTTCTTTCTCCCAATATCTAGTTTAATTTTCCCTCCCTAACTTTATTCTCTGAACAAGCCCAAGACAGTTTCTTTATTAACCAATGGTATTCATAGCATATAGAAGGAAATCCCACATGAAAAAAATCAAGTAAAAACTTAGATAATAATATATATTTGAGGAAAAGAGAATGAATAAATAATATTTAAATGTTTTCTCTAGTATATAGTGAAATTTCTAACTTAGAAAGGTTCTAAGAATAAGGTAATTTATTGTTTCATTTAACAGAAAAAAAATACAGAAGTTAGGTAGGCTCCAGAATTTGTTCATAAATATATCAGCACTATGTTAAAAAATCCAAGCAGTCTCCAACATTACATCCATCTTTAAAGTTCATATTATTCTTGTACAAGATACTTCAGCAATATTCGGTGTAATTGGAAGAGACATCAAAAGTCAGAGGGATGGGGGTAAAATCTTATCCGTCATCTTGTATAAAGACAAAGGAAGTTAACTTTGATATAATTGAAACTTTATTAGTTTCAGGTCCCTCAACATATGTTTCCTTGAATGCTCTAGGAGGTGACTAACAATTTATTTGCAAGATCATATGGTTTCTGTGTCATTCTTTCTGTTTTCCTTTATGTGTCTATGTGTGTGTCTCTATGCCTCTCTGCATGTCTCTCTAAATGTTTATCTGTCTCTGTATCTCTGTCTGTGTATCTCTGTATTTTTTCTCTGTGTGTGTCTGTGTCTCTCTGTCTTTGTCACTCTATCTCTGTCTTTGTCTCTCCATGTCTGTCTTTAATTCTCTCTAGTATCTATGTTTCTGTCTCTGTCTCTTGCTTTGTCTCTCTGTCTATCTCTATCCATCACTATGTCTGTCTTGCTGTCTGTCTGTCTCTGTCTCTGTGTCATTTTCAGTGCATATTCCTATGCAAGCACAAAACAAGGACAGAAGAAGAGTATAGCATGTGTCTTCTTCTATCTCTGTCTGCCTTATTTACTTTAGATAGAGTCTCCTACTAAACCTAAAACTTGCTGTATTGGCTAAGCTGGGTAGCTAACAAGTTTCTATGATCTGTTCAGTGACACTCCACAATGCTGGAGTTTAGGCAAACACAAAAGTATCCAGTTTTGTCACGTGGGCACTGGTAATTCAGGTAGCCCCTCATACTTTGATAGCAAGTGTTATTACCCACTGAGTCATTTTCTGAGCATAAGATATTTTTGAAAATATGACAAAAATATTTTAATTAACTTCAGTTAAAGCAACAATCTCTTCCCAAGCCTGAAATCTTTACCCTCATAGTGTTGTAGATATGGAGCGGTGAGGCTGCGTCCCCGGCACCCGGCCGCCCGCATGGCTAGCTTATGCCCTGAAATAATTACATGGAAACTGTATTCTTTTAAACACTGCCTGGCACATTAGCTCCAAGCCTCTTATTGGCTACCTCTTACATATCGATCTAACCCATTTCGAATATCCCTGTAACACCACGAGGTGTCTTACCAGGGAAGATCTTAACCTGCGTTTGTGTCCGGTAGGAGAATCATGTTGACTCCCTGACTCAGCTTCTTTCTCCCAGCATTCTGTTCTGTTTGCTCCACCCACCTAAGGGTTGGCCTATCAAGGGGCCTTGGCAATTTCTTTATTAATAAGAAATCACTCCCACATCATCATAGCACCACCTGTATTGTATGGCACAGGAAATGTTACAGAAATGAAGAAACTTGATAGAAAGAGACAATATCTCAGTAAACTATATTATCTACAGTTAATAATATAATACACATAAAATATTGAAGAAAAATGTTTATAATATTCAGAGTTGAAGGCTTATGTGAGAATGGTTAGAAGAATATACAAAATTATATGGAACATTTTAGTCTTCATTTATATTAATCATAAAGTACCTTTATAGCTGCATAGAAGTTATATTACAGCATCAATAGAAAGCTTTGGATTGTCTTATGCTCCCTTTAATGAAGGAAGATTAGTCAGGTAAAAATGATTTGCTATGAGTTGATGACATTGGGAAACACAGTAAAAATCTGAGTTTACCACTACTGTGAGTCCATTCCTTAAATTTATTTATAAGTATCCTCTATTCAAATAGTAATGTATGCTCATAAAAATGTAAAAAGACTTTATTTCATCATGCATGCATTATAATTGAAATTAGTTCTCCCAAAATGAACAATCCTAAAAATCTATTGTTACTCCAGGTAAATTGAAATGATGAAAGTAATGTCCTTAAATTATCAGTGACTAAAAGTAAAATTTTAATCAATATAATGTAAAATGTTGATGTTTCATTCTATGGAAAATATTATAAAAATTATAGCCAGTGTAAAGGATAGTCAAAGAATATTAGTCAAAATTTCTAGTTAAAAAATAACAATTTACCAGGCATTAACAGAAAATAAATTGATGATTTGCTGGACTTTTGATATCATATTTATACAACATAACTTGTATCTTAATCTCTCATATTAATAAGTTGTTAGTTACAATTTTATAAACATTGACTTGTTTTATCTAGAATGGTATCACCCTCAAATAATAAAAAACTTTGGTTTCTACTCTTACACAAAACAATTCTGAAATATACTGATGCTCCTGTATCACTCCACCCATCTCTTAATTATGCATAGACACATTTGCTGAATGTGCCAAGAGAAGAGAAAGGAGTTGTCTTAAATAAAATTTATGTTCATTCAATTATATGAATTCTTTATACTTCCTTATAGTCATACTTCTTTAGACTATTGTCTCCCAACTATCGATACTATACATTTAAGCCTTCTGTGATGCTTAATTTTATGTTTCTATTAGACTTAGGCAAAGAAAACCCAAATATCTCTAAAAAACACTCTCTAAAGAAGTTTGTGAGGAAGTTTCAGGAAGAAGTTAGCACTTGTGCTAGTGGTCTGAGTGAAGAACATGTATCTTTACTGAATTATGAGGTGAACATCACTCAATAAAATAAAAATATTAGATAAATCAAACTCAATATTTTAATTCTTGAGCTTGTATGCTGTGGGATAATGCCCTTTTGTCCTGTAAATATTTGTCACTTGTATTGGTTTAAGAAAAAAATATTGATTAGACAGTGCCAGGCAGGAAATATAGGCAAGGCAACCAGATTAGGAGAATTCTGGCAAGAGGAAAGGCTCAGTGTGCAGTCACAAGACAGATGCAGAGGAAGCAAGATGTGAATGTGTCACTGAATAAGATACCAACCTATATAGCTAAATATAGATAAGAATTATGGGTTAATTTATGTTGTAAGAGTTAGTTAATAATAAGCCTGAGCTAATAGGCCAACCAGTTTATAATTAATCTAATCCTCTGTGTGTTTCTTTGGGACTGAAAAGCTGTGAGATTAGGTGGGGCAGAAAATTTCATTTACACTTGTAGATGGTAAAATCATAGTTTTATATAGTTATGATTATAAAAAAATCATAGACACATACATATGCATATATATTCATTCTTCCCATCTCTATCTCTTTTTCTTTCTCTGCTTCTCTCTGATATATATATATATATATATATATATATATATATATATATATATATCAGCTTCCTTACCTCACAATTGAACTTTCTAAACTCCCATGTTCCTCCCCTGCACTCAGATATTGTTCCTTACCCCTTGTTTCTATATATGTTCCACACCAATATGCCACTCTCACTAATCTAAAAACTTTGTTCCAGTAACTATGTATACCAATACCTCTCTGTTTCTATTTTGCTGTCTCTGTTGCTCTGTCTCTCTATCCTTCATTACCATCAATTTATCCTCCAGTCATAGATCACATTTATATTCACATAAATGAGCTACTATTTCTTCCATCATAAAGACAAACTAAGCAACTCAGTTATGATTTCTCCTTTTAGCTATAGTCTAACTTATATTCTTCCTTTAAAAAAACCCTGAATGATTAGCTATGTTTATTGTCTTCATTTTTTCCACCTTGTTCTCTCTTATGTCCATTCTAAAACATACTTATACTTCCTACCACCTCAAACTGCCTAAATATTTATGGCTTCAACATGATGAAATCCACTGTTTGCCCTCCATTTCGACCTCACTTGACATTTCTAAATCCTTTGACAAAGTTTATTATTCTCTTGTAAACAATCACTTTATTTGATTTGCTGAAAACCATTAATGAGGCTTTTGCTTCTTCCTTTCTATCAATTCATCTATTTTTTTTTAAAAAATCATTACTTGAATGCCCATATGTAAGCACTCATTTCTTCATCTTTACTTTTTCTCCAACTACAGAGAATATCACACTTATATCTTCTATTTCCTAGATATAAAAAATGATCTATACACTTTATGACTCTCAAATTTATGCCTTCAATATATAACTATACTTTGATCCTCTATAAACAACTGCTAATTTGACATCTCTATCTTTATTTCTTATTAGCCTGTCAAATTTAAACACCTTCAGTTGAACTCCTGACAACCAACCTTACTTCATCTAATGATCCTCCAAAACTACAGTTTATCCAGTTATCTGGCTACCTCGGTTAACATCAACTTCATTTTCCAATATCTGGAAAAATAGTCTATGTCATCCATATTTCTCTTCTGTTTATAATTCACATTCACTTTATCAGTTAATTCTATTTACGACATTTCAAAATATGTCAAAATCTTATAGCTTATAATCATGCCAATGAGACTATAGCCAATATCCTTTATGATCATTGCTGTAATATAGCTTCTCTTCTTATTTCTTCTCTATCTCCATGCTTACGTCTTCCTAATAGAATATAAGTCCCATTAGCACAAATGTTTCTATTTGTTTTACTCACTGCTTTACCACCAAGCTATAGAAGAGTAGATGCTATACATAAGGTAAAATGCAGTTAATTCATATCATCAGCTGCTAATACTATGGTATTAATAGGATGCTTCTTTAAAAAATGATTAGCCCATTCCATCACATTCCACTATAATGAATAGAATTAGGTATCCTTATAAAGGACCATCAACCTCTAAGGGATACAGTTATTTAAAGGAGGCATATTTGAAACTGAGTCTAGATCCTCATCAGACAACTGAATCCCCTGATGCTTTGTTCTTAGACATCTAGCTTCCCAAAAATGAGAAACTATTTTCTATTTTTATAAATTAGAAATTTTCTGACAGTTTGTTAACATGTTGTATTGAGGCTGAAAGTGTGTAAAACATATCTGCTGAGTTAAAGAATGAGTTTTCTTGAGTTAAATTAAATGCCCATTATTTAACATTTGTATGAAAAAGGTCAGACATTTATTTTTTTTTAAAATAAATTGTATGTATAGTGTAGGTGTGAATGTATGTTCTATGTGTGTATGTACATTTGTCTGTATGTGTATATTTGCATGTGTGCATACAGAAGGATGCCAGAGGTCAGCAATAGCTGTCTTTCTCTATTAGTTATCATTTTTAAAATTTATGTTACATTTCTTCTCTCAGTTTCTCTCTACCTCATTCCCTCTCTCCCTTTCTCCCCCTTCCCATATCTCCCTCTGTGTGTGTGTGTGTGTGTGTGTATGTAAAGATATACATTTGGAGGTTAGAAGACAACTTTTGAGAGCTAGTCCTCTCATTCTGACAAGTAGGTTTACAGTATCATGAGCATGTTGTCAGTCTGAGCAGCAATTGCTCTTATCTGCTGGTCTACCTAAACATCTTCCACCTTATCTTTTGACACAGAGATTCTCACTATTCCCTTAGCTTATCCATTGGCTAAACTGGCTATCCAGCAAGCTCTGTAGATTCGCCTGTTTCCAACACCACCACACATACATACCAAACTCAGGTTCTCACTCATTTTAGTGAACTGAGTGATCTCCACAGTCCAAACATAAATATTTTAGAACAGTTTCATCAAAATCTTCCTTCTAGATATAGAGGTTAATGAGGAAGATTAAAATGCTTGAAGGCAAGATTTATACTATGTAAGCAATGTAACACGAAGGGCCAGGCCTGCTTGTTTGTTGGGTTTCTGTTCTGCCCAGTACCCCACAGCCAGAAAACCCCCAAAAAATCACACATAGGTCTCTATAAGTCATAAAGCTGATTGGCCCATTAGCTCTAGCCTCCCACTGGCTAACTCTCAACTTGATTAACCCATTTTTCTAATCTATGTTAGCCATGTGGCTCAGTACCTTTTTCAGTGAGGCAGATCACATCCTGTTGCTTCGGTGGTCTTAGGAGGAGGTCAACTTCCTCCTTCCCAGAATTCTCCTGTTCTCATTATATCATTTCTACTTCCTGTCTGGTTTTCCAGCCTATATTTCCTGCCTGGCCAATCAGCGTTTATTTATATCATGATTGACAGAATACAGACATGCTCCCGCACCACTTCCCCCTCCTGTTTTTTTTTTTTTTTTTTTTAAAAGGAAAATATCCATAGTCCATTTTTTGGGAATGTGGGTGTAGTATTCCAGGCTACTTCCAGCTGGTTGGGGGCACTGAAAATCTTTGGGGACCTAAATCAAATTTAGAGCTATTATCAAGTCCTGACTGAAGTATCCTGTGAGTCTTAATCATCTCAGGCAACAGTCTTGAACCTGTTCTGGATGAAGAACTCAGGCAACTGGGCCATCTGTTCCTACCAGAGACTTCTCAGGTGGTCTTCCTTGATCAAACTGGGGTTTTCTTAACTCTGAATAAATCCACAGCCTCTCATTTTCTGTGGAAACAAAGGCAAAATCTCTTTTCCAAAGTAACATACCTTTTGACTTCAATTTTGAAGCCAAGGTATTTTCAAAATACCTATCTTGAATTAATTCTGCAGCATTTATAAGTAAATATCTTTTAACAGCTGTTGCTCCTTCCTCAGCATTCAAACAATTAAAAGAGAGCATAATAACATACAATATTAAGATTCTCTGTATATATTCCCTCTTTATTTTAACCTCTATTTCTTTTATTTTTACTTTTAACTTTTTTTTTTTTACTTTTAAGTTTTTTGCCAAACTCTGGCATTTCAAGGTCCTTGCCAGGAAGCAAACTGCAACAGTATATCCATCAGGACTAACTGCTTGAAAGAGTCAGAGTTATCCCTGGCAGGAAGGCCCAGAAAACCGGCATTTTAAAACAGCAGTTTTTTTTTTTTTTTCCTGCTACAGCTGAAACCCGAAATGTTTTACTCTAGTCTTTCCCAATCTTTCTCAGGCTTTATGTGGATGCAGTTATCCATGTGGGCACCAATCTGTAGAAGGAACTGCGGGCCGGCCTGCTTTTTGTCCTGCCCGGCTCCCACATGGTTAACTTTACAACCAAAATAACAACACACAAATTGTATTCATTTAAACACTGCCTGGCCCATTAGTTTCAACCTCTTCTTGGCTAACTCTCACATCTTGACTAACCCACTTCTAATAATCTGCGTAGCACTACAAAGTGCTGGCTTACCAGAAAGGATTCTGGTTTACATCCATCTTGGGCTGGACCTTCATTGTGTCTGCCCTGGAGAGGAGAGCTATATTGTCTGCCTCACTTCCCTTCTTCCCAGCATTCTGTTCTGTCTACTCCACCTACCTAATTTTCTGAAATATCAGACCAAGCAGTTTTCTTTATTGATTAACATTTGAAACAACAGATTGGCAAATGACCTTCCCACATCAAAACATTCTGTCAAATCTACCCTATAGGGCAAGGTGATAGGACAGTAAGGAAGATGCTTCCAATAATGTGCTGAGGTAAAGAGCTCTTTAAGAAGTTAACATTTCATCAGATATCTAGAATAAAAGGGGGACAACAAGATCTTAGGAAAGCTTTCCCAAGCAGTTGGTAGAATGGTACAAAGGTCTTAAACAAGTAGGACTTTTGTCGGGAGTGGGGCACTGTTTTAAGTGCTGAATAAAAGGCAGTTTGGCCAGAGTAGAAAATAAAATGTATGAGTTAGACACGATGAATTTGAACACTGATGATGGACTATCTTCAAGTTTGGGATAATAAGTTCAACTGTGTGAAAACACATAAAACTGCCATTGACAGGTGGAATGAAATGATTTATTCTTTGCTTTATTTTTTGTTTCTTTTTTTTCCTTCAGAACTTTTTTCTTCTTTTTTTATTTTGATTCTGTATTTTTTATTGAGTTTTATTGAGCTCTACATTTTTCTCTGCTCCCCTCTCTGCCTCTCCTCTCTACTTTAACCCTCTGCCAAGGTTACCATGCTCCAAATTTACTCAGGAAATCTTGTCTTAAACATTGGTTTTTGCTTCTAGTTGGAAAATAGGTTATAGAGGTTTCCAATAAGATATCAGAAGATCTACCTTGTTAGAAATGATGTCACCCTACACTCTCTGGAATTAAACTTTAGTCCTTTGCACATTGGAAATGAATGCTTATGACAATTCTCTTCAAGTCATAAAGTCTTTCAATGTATCCTCAAAAAGCAAATGGTCATAATAATCCCTCATACTTTGACTTAAGTTCAGTGTTTTTGACTTCCAGATATATTATGAAACATTCAAGCATATTCCTGAAGATAACTTCTAAGTTTCCAATTTTAATAACCTTTCTTTATCATTGGAACTAATTTTTGTGTTCTTTAAAGGTGAGGGATAAATTATTGATGAAAACACATTCATATTAGAAAATTTCTGAAAAGATACTAAAAGTTCCAATTCACCATCAACTTGTGATATAGATTCCAATTATAAAACAACATATTACTAATTGAGATATTTTATGTTTTGTGGCTATATATATATAAAACACACATATATATACATATAATATATATATATATATACATATATCATTTATCTTTTTCATCATAGGATGGGAACATTGCATGACCTTCAGTATAACTTATCAATTTGTACACCGGAATAAACTCATGATTAAATCATAATTTATAAGATTTTTGTTTGTTTGTTTCCACAAAAAGATATGGTGCAATTTTATCCTTCAGTAATTCCAAGAATGTTAACTTATTTGAGTAGAGAGTCACATAGATGTACTTAGTGGCAAAATGATATCATACCTGCATGGGTAGAGCATACTCTAACATGATCAGTGTTCTTATGAAACGATGTACTTTCAGACATAGGCACAGAGATGAAAGTACAAAATGGCATGTAACAATAGAAACATAGAGTGAATGAAATAATGCTACTCTTATACAAAGGAATGCCAATTTTTGGTGCTAACCATGAAAAGCCAGGAAGAGGTGAGGAAGGATCCTTCCCTAAAATTTTCAAAGAAAGCATAACCACTCCTACAGTATTACTTTGAATTTTGGTTTTCACAACTTTACTAGAATAAATTTATATTATTTTAAACCACAAAGTTTTGGTGACTTTTTGTAACAGTCATTGGGAATTAATATAGTTTATATATCATCTTAAGTGAGCAAAATACTAATAAAGAATGACAAAGGGACATGCTATACATTTAGGAAACAAATGACTTGGTTTAAATCTGGTTTGTTGCTAATATAAATTGATGTGGGATTTAAACTCTTTATTTAAAAATAGGAATGAGTCCTGGCTAGTGTAAGTTAGAAAACCTTAACTGAGGTGAGACCAATGCCATTTTAAAAAAATCTATAAAATCAATCCAAACATGATATAGTATAATTAAAATTGGAACCACTCATTCATATAATTTAACTACATATCCTAGTAATAGCAGTGAAGTTGGGTTGTTAAAAATGGCATTTAAAATAATAACCCTCAAAATGATAGAATTTAGGTTCACTATAAAAGAAAGAAGTCCCACTGTTCTGATTAACATGAAAGAAAAATAGTTAATTGGTCCCAAGTGTGCATGCATGTCTATCTGCTGAAACATATCTTGCTATTGTTCTTTTATTAATAATTCAGGATGTGAAAAACTGAGCCTAGCCTGTCTAGTTTTTTTTTTTTTTTTTCCAAAATACCTGAGATAATTCGTTCAGCCCTTTGGCATTGTTATTCAACAGTGAATTATAAGTCCTTATAAAAGAGCCTCTTTTATCATTTTAGGCAATATTCTCACAAAGATCTTTGATTTTTCCGTATTATCCACTTTTACTATTGAGGAATCATATAGAAAACTCCCACTTGTATAAGGTTTTGATTCTAAGAATATAACACAAAATGTTATATTCATAGCCTATATAAAAAGTGAGTATAATTAGTTAAAAGGAACCATTAGATACTCTTAAACTGGAAAATTCAATCATTTTGTTAAATAAGAAAAGGCAAAGAATTAGTGTATTTTCATCTTCAATCTTCTTTGAATCAGCCACCCTATTCATTACATACGAACTTACAAAAGAGATAGGGGAAACCTCTTTAATGTAGGGAGCAGAAGTATGTAATAAATGTATCAGTACTACTAAGAACAGCCGTATCTTTAAAAACAAACCTCTTAAGACTTTCTTGTTTTTGTTCATTTCAAACTTATTTAATTGTGTGAATGTGTGTACATGTACATGCCATGACAAGAGTGTGAACATTAGAGAACATCATATGGGAGCCAGTTCTTTCCTTCTACCATGTAAGTCCTGAGGAGCAAACTTATGTTTAAGTCTTGGCAGCAAATGCCTTTACCCACTGAGTCATTTCTCTGGCCTCTTCTCAGAAGTTTATCAACATAATGTGTCCTATATCCTAAAAGGTGATGGCTACAACCAACATCACACATAATGTTGGTGCTCCCTACTCAAGACTATTCAACATTTAAGTAACTAAAATAAACAGAAGAGTCCTGTACACATAGAGAAAGCATCAAAAATGGTGTTGCAAGTATTACCAGGAGTCAAGTCTCATAAAAAAAAAAAAAACTCCCCGATCCTCTGACTCATACAATCTTTTTACCACCTATTTATTCTGTAGTGTTTCTTAAGACTTAGGTACAAGAA
This sequence comes from Alexandromys fortis, assembly GCF_014885135.2. Taxonomy (NCBI): domain Eukaryota; kingdom Metazoa; phylum Chordata; class Mammalia; order Rodentia; family Cricetidae; genus Alexandromys; species Alexandromys fortis. Next base: position 1,026,353 of record NW_026068182.1, read on the forward strand.
TGTTTTGTAGATTTATCCACTGGGACGGAGCTACACTACTCTACATTTTGTTTGGTTGTGATTTTCTGTAATGGTTTCCATTTGTCACAAAGAGAAGTTTCCTTGATGAGGGTTGAAGTCTATTCTCATCTCTAAATTATATATTAATTATAAGTTAATTAAATACATTCTATAAGAACACATATTTAGGATGTATTTAGGGATTGTGCTTGTCTAATAAAGTGGCAGTTGTAGGTAAGTTCTCCTTCAAGATCCATGACTTCAGTAAACATTTGTATTGAGCTATGTTTCTAGGACCAGTTGAGTCTCACCAATATGACTGTACAAATATGAGCTGAACAGGGATGATACCAATAGACACACAAAAGTGTATGGGTAAAGCCCATAAGACCTCTACTCTACACAAAAAATATAAGCAACTGGAGAAATATGGGAGAGGAAAAAGTGGGTTTCATCAGAACATACCAATTGATGCCAAAGGTCATCCCTAAAAACATAGATGCAAGCAACATTATATGAACTTAACAGGCTGTATGTAAGAATATATATATATATATATATATATAATGCATATATATGCATGTAATAATAATTAGTACAAAAAGAGGTCATGAATTTGAAGGAAAATGGGACGGGGTACATGGGAGGACTTTTAGTAAAGAAAGGGAAAAGAGAAATGCTATAACTATGAAATAATCTCAAAAGAAAAAGAAGAAAACAGTACTGCTATCTTATGTATTTTAAAAATCACAATCATTTTTCTGGCTTACATTTCATGAAATAATAATAACATCAGTAGTTACTAGAATAATGAGAAGGACATTGATGAAAATAATAAGTGAGGATCCGATTCATGATTAATTCTTTGAGTTTTATATGCCATCTTGAATGGATCATGGGGTAGTTAGACTTAACATATTTCTGGATGTATCTATGAATGTGTTTCTGGATGAGATTTGCATTTGAAGAAGGAGGCCCACTAAAACAATGTCTCTGTTAAATGGGAATTGACATTATCCAATCCATGGAGTGTTTTAACAAAACATGGTGAGAAGAGTATTTTGTGTATGGGTGCACCCCTCGCAGTCCTGAGTTCCTTGCTTGTGCTCTCTCTCCTTCTGCTTCTGATTTGGACCTTGAGATTTCAGTCCGGTGCTCCATTGTGGGTCTCTGTCTCTGTCTCCTTTCATCGCCTGATGAAGGTTAATATTCAGGAGGAAGCCTATATGATTTTCTTTGGGTTCTCCTTCTTATTTAGCTTCTCTAAGAAC